>NC_134485.1:58496731-58589231 GCF_040206685.1 Ascaphus truei
TAGGCTATGCCTACCACTGTGGTGTGGACGATAAAGATATTGGTTTCAACAAAGTGGCTTTATTTTCTAAGAGCCCATTGCATTCTTTGTGCAGGTGTCCATCTAAAACGTAGCTTGTAGTCATTTTACTAAAACGATCGCAGAACTCCGAAATCAAAGATTTCGGCCACTGTTCGCTTTTTACAGTAACACTGAATTACGTAGCTCGACTAATACATCAATACAAATAGTTGTTAACACGGCAGCATGTTATTTTCATTGTTGGGTATATTCGGCAGGAGTGCGAGTGCTGTCTAAATCTCTCATAGCTGTATGAGGTTTCTGATGTGTAACTTCTTACACACGACATTAACAAGTATCCATGAGTTGTACACGGTGACATGCATGCTTTCTCAAACTGTTCTATCTGGAGTCGTGCACTGAGCATTGCCATTAATTACAACAGTGGTATTATGCTTTGGATTCAGAGGAGAGGAAGCTTTTGGGGAAGGCATAAGCTATGATTGACAGGTTACCATACCTGTTTAGGCCACTGAGCTGGGCTATAGCAGGAAGGAAAGGAAGCACTTAAAGAAGAAATAGACATAAAACCAGATCTTAGCCCATAAACACATGCATATCCAGATTGAAACACATAGACATGCTGTTTTTTTTACATTTCTTTTTGTAAGGTTATCTTCTATTCCTCTTGTGTTTCATGTATATTCCTTGGTGACTGCAGCATGATGGATCCTAGTAATGAAGTCAGTGGCTGCCATTGTGGCTACTATTTACGCAATATCTATAAAACTGAGACTTGGTCCTTTAGTATTTTGATACGTATTTGCAACAGGTCCTGGATTGTTGCAGATTATGATTCTGTGCAACGGACTAACACACTGTGTAGTTCTTCACATAGTTTAATAGAAATGTTTGTGACTTGGTAAGTACCTTCTTAAAGAGAAAATCCAAGGGGTGGATTTATTTGCAAATTGATTATTTTTTATATAGGGTTGATGCAGCGGGTCTCTGGAGCTGAACGCCATTCATTTCCGCTCTGGGGACCCCCTGCTTCCAGAGATACCTACGAATTAGGTGACGGTAGCAGCTCTCCTCGGCTAGCAGGGTTCACAATATGTCTGCTGTTCAGAGATCGCCGGCCAATAGGAAGCTGTGACATCATCGGTGCGGCTTCCTATTGACCCATGTGACACGGGAGCTTCAAACTTGAAGGCCCTGCTGACTGGGCCAGAGCAGCTACCAGCACATTCTTCATAGGTAAGTATCTCTGGAAGCAGAGGGTCCCCAGAGCTGAAATGAATGGGATTGAATGAATTGCCGTCTTGGATTGCTCCTTTAAGCAAGCATTACTAATGGAATCCCCCCCCCCCCCCCAATGTGAGAGTTTTTCTATGTCTGATAAACTAATTTCCATTGTTTGCTCTATAAACAAATATGGATATGTTCATGGGGGGGGGGAGGGGAACACGTCTGTTTTGATCCCTATTAGTGCAGTATACAAGCAACAAAGTTTGCCTTTATCATTGTTTTCCAGTATCAATAGATTGGAACAGAAAGTTGGTGTTAGGTGAGTGAAGCTTCAGGGGTTGAAAGTTGTTGAAATGCTAAAACAGACACTCCGGTGACATGACTCGAGTGAAGTAATAGTGACTGGATATTGTGGTGATACTACTTAGTGATAACCCAAGTGCTCTGACAGTGCAAAGGCTGTGTCCACAATATAGCCTCTTATGTGAAAGCAATAGTGTTTGGGTTTACAGTTTTTGTTTTGATTCTACTGATAATGTGTTTTGGCAGAAGACCTGTATACTGAATATGGCAGCCAAGCAAAATATACATTCAGCCACTACAGTGAAATAATTCCTCTTTTGGCAATAGTGGAAATTACAGACTGCATAAAGATAGCAAGTTCTGGTATTTTATTGGGTGGGAGTTCTGTTTGTTGTAAGTGTGGTTGGAGGCCAGTTTGTAAATGACTCATTGGATGCTTTCTAGCTGTTATTTTATTTGTAGCCGAGTAGGGATAGGGAAGGTGTTCTGCAGGATGCAAGTAGGTATGGTAATAGTTGTGTGCCACTGTAATCCACTGAGCGCCGAGTCCTCAAGGGCTGTCTGTGTTTATTGTAGGCAGGACTGTGAGGGAAGCGGAAAATTTGTTTATCCGCGAGAATTGTTGATATTTCTAGCCTGAATTAACCCTTTGTGTAGCAATAACATGACTCCGAATCCGCCCGTTGACGTTTACGCCCATCACCGCTGTTCTGATCTCCGCTCACCCAGAACGGAGGTCACAATCTCCCCTATAAACCGGCAAAATCTCCATTATGTTCGGGCAACATCAGAAAGACCACAAGGTGTCCGCTTGATGTCATTGCCACAATGTCATGGTCGCTCAAAGGGTTAATATTTTAGGGGCGCTAAAACATATTAAACTTGAACACTAGCCAGAATTTTTCAATGAATGAGAAGGGAGGTATAATAATAAAAAATACAGTAATTAAGTTTTCTTCCTTATTCTCTTCGAATGTCCATCTTATTGTCTATATTTCTCCCTTCTTCGGTTTCGTCTGTTTTTTTTTTGTTTGTTTTTTTGTTTTTTGTTTGCTTTTTGATTTTTGAAACTTACCAAATATTTTCCAAGCTGTGACACACAAATAATTATAAGACGGTGTAAAATGCAAATCTGTTATGTTGCTAGTAGTCGATAAATAAATTAGTGGTGCAAACCTTCCAGTTACAAAACCGCTTTGTATTGGTACAGGTACAGGGTCCCCTTGCCAATGGCTTCCCAAATAACATTACTATTCGCTATAGAAAAACCCCACAAATAGGACACATACCTTAAAGAAATATCAGAACATATACTTTGTAATGTGAAGGCCTACACCAGTGGGTCTCCCAGAGACGATTTGTTGTTCCGGTAGTTCCCCAATGTCCAAGACTTCATTGTTCTCTCAGTTCTGATGTGTTGGGATATTTTTCTGAAATACGGCACCAACGTTGCCACTGAATCGTGTATTTTTCAGCACACCAAGTATTAGGCTGTTACAAACTGTCAAGATGAGTTGAGTCTATCTCCCGGTGTGGAACATGCTTGATGTTTACCTCATTCTATTAACACTGAAGTACAGGCGAATGTAAATTCTTGTTGTGGGTCAGTGAATTTTGGCATGTACGATGAATAGGTTGGCTTTTCAATGTAAGGCCTCGAGTATACCAAGTGCTGCAAGGCGGCAGCGCTATTCTGTGACGTCACCCAGTGCTGCCGCCGAGCAGCATCTTGATTATATCAGGGAGACAGGGCAGAGGAGGTATGGCGGAGGTGTGGCCGTGAACGGTTAGCCCTCCATTGGCTGAACCGTTCACGCGACACAATCGTTGCAAGAAAAAAAAATCGCAGTCTCTTCCCCAGCCGTCCGCCTTGCAGTATGATGCGCCGCGACTGGCGCTTGCTGTATGAGCACTTTCATTGAATGTAAGCTACTTTTGTTTTGGCGCCGCGCTCGATTTTGGGTGTAATCATGGCCTTACGAGGCACAGGTTTCGAACACTTCCAAACAATACAGACTGTAATGAATGAAAACTTGGTATTCTATCGTCTCCCAGAAAGTGAGTTTTCTTAAATTGTGACTCATATTCTCATATGTTACAAGGTAAAGGGGGTGGTGGCCATAGGCTATGAATAACCCACATGAAGCCACTAGGTAACAGTAAAAGGTATCATAAGCTGCAAAGAATCACGTGACTCTTTTTTGGTAACAAATGCTTTCTCAGAGAGCGAGTTATTCTATTGTCTCTGCCCTTGTTTTAAAAGACCTTCTCCAGGACTTAACAGGAGCAAACGAACTGTCGGATTAATCCACTAAATTACAGATTTTAACACTAAAACGTCACATAAAAACAACTGGTTAAAACAGCAATACTATCCCCCTTTTTTTTTCTGTCTTTTTTTTATTTTTATATGTAAAGCATGTGACAATGTATAATAATTCCACATTCTTACCTAAACTTGCAATCGTTTGGTGCTCCTGTTATACATCGGTCAAAATCCTGATTGTGTGCCTAACCAAATGGTCACCTTCTAACTTTGTGCTGCAGCTGATATGTCACATTATATTACGAAGTGTAATACATTATTGTTACAGCTTTCAGAGTAACAGACATCTGTTTGGAACACAACAGATCTGTTTGTGATACTTTGTTGCCAAAGGGCATAGCTCAAAAAAGTGCGTCTGGGAGCCTGTTTCAAAAAGACTTTCTAAATGGTTCTGTATCCACCAAAGGATGATCGGGACATAAAAAAAAAAACATTAAAATGGCATTAGGAGTTTTAAAAAGAGAGACATTCTTATCTAATACTACAGAACTGATTTATTTAAAATAAAAAAATAAAGTTTTTTTTTTTTTTTTTTTACTTTTTGCTGCTTAATTGAAATTCAAATTTTCACTGAATTGAATGTGGGGAGGTAAAGGTAATATGTGACAGCCAAAGTGATGGTTTATTAAAGTCCATGATATCTTTGTGATGGGTCACGAGTACAGAAAGTCATGTCCTTTTTCTTCTTTAAGAAGTGGCTATAGAAAAAAAAGCTGGTGGGTTCAGGTTGGATACATATCGTTTGTGGAGTTGAGAAGTTACACAACATGTTGTAAACGGATGTACAATTTCTAAAAATGTTGTTATATTAAATATATCAAATATACGACCTTATGAACAATCTTTGATGCTGTTAATAAGAACAATGTAAATTTTGACTTCTGCCAAGGAGCACTTTTCAGAAGCTTTATTTATAGGCCCCCAGTTGGATGGCTGCCCACAGGGGGTGAGAGGAGCCGGTCTTTGCTCGATAAGGGCCGCCCACGCCTTACAGCCCTCTGCTCATCACGGGCACAGGTCAAGACTTCCGTCTCGAGCCCCTGGAAACGTGTCGGCAGGCCTGCATATTAGTCTTGTCCAAACCATGATTTTTATTTTTGTTTTTATGTTTTTTAACAAGTCAATGTGGTGAGAAAATAAATGAGCAATAATCTTTATTTGAAAAATTGTTTGCACAAAAAAAGTGAACTTTTTTTTCTAGACTTTTATAATAGTATATCTACTTATTCAGGTACTACAAATAGCATTACAAATAATTCACTACTAAGCAGCTGCTTATGTTTCACAGCTTCAGAGAGCTAGATTTTCTATTTGTCTATCAGTGTTTATAAATGGCATTGAGTAGCGGTCACAGAACATAATGGACACATTTTAACACAAAATTTGATCTAAATGTTCATTATTTTTTTTATTTTTTGTCCAGTGCTCCCTGAATGTAATTTGTTTTAAATCAGCATGTACTGTAGACACGTATTTGTATATGTTGTTAGGATGTAGATTGTATAAAGGATGAAGGATCTGTTTGTGTTAAAAAAAAAAAAATTGTACATAAAATAAAATAATTTTGTAAAGACTTTTCATGTTCCTTCTTTAATGACCTGTCCTTTCTCCTGATTTATATGCAGACTGAATTCACCATAAAAGTTGAATCTACAGAAATGTCATTTTAATGACCATGTGGAAATTACTTACATTTAAAAATGGAGGCAATATCAATTATTTGAAATGTTGATATCCAGAAAATATTGCATTGCTAGCTGGAGACTGTAGAGAAATGCTGCAGCACCTGGTTAAACTTCAAACATGGGCGAGAATGGGCAATGGTAAAAACAGGAAACAAATTGCAAACAGAAAAAAATAATGAAACCAGTTATTGAAGATCAGATGTTTGGCACGTTTCTGCAAGGTCTTTAATCTCATCCATCTAATTGGAGCAATAATTAGTATGGGTAGATTCATTCTACAATGCAATATGTACTAGTCACTGCACTCTCCTCTATCGATCTCTCTGTGGGGGTACCCCAGGGCTGTGTCCTGGGACCTCTTCTCTTTACACACTCTCTAGGTGACCTAATCACATCTCTTGGGTTCAAATATCACATCTATGCTGATGACACACATTTATTTACCCCTGACCTTTTACACCTGTTGTACAGACCAAAGTTTCTGAATGTCTGCGATATCATCCGCCGACTTAAAGTTAACATGGCAAAAACAGAGCTTCTCATATTTTCTCCCAAACCTGGCCCTATTTCCTCCTTCCACATTACTGTTGGAAGTACTATCATTCACCCAGTAGCCCAAGCACGCTGCCATGGGGTCACACTCGACTGCTCTCTCGCATTCAAAAGGTAGCAAAAAAACTTTTTTTTCCTCCGCAATATTACCAAGATACGCCCTTTCCTCTGTTGCTCGACCGCAAAAACTCTGACCCAGATCCTCATTCTCTCCCGTCTCAATTACTGTAACCTCCTGCTTTCCGGCCTTCCTACCTCTCGCCTGTCTCCCATACAATCTATCCTAAACGCTGCTGCCAGAATCACTCTACTATTTCCGAAATCTGTCTCGGCGTCTCCCCTGCTGAAATCCCTCTCCTGGCTTCCTATCAAATTCCACATCACACACTCAATTCTCCTCCTCACTTTTAAAACTTTACACTCTTCTGCTCCTCCTTACATCTCAGCCCTAATTTCTCGCTATACACCATCCCGACTCTTGCGTTCTGCTCAAGGATGTCTTCTCTCTACCCCTTTTGTGTCTAAAGCCCTCTCCCACCATAAACCCTTCTCACTGACTGCCCCACACCACTGGAATGCCCTTCCGCTCAATATCCGACTAGCACCCTCTCTATCCACATTTTAAGACCCACCTCAAAACACACTTGCTTAAGGAAGCATATGAGTAGCTCCATGGATGATACTATTGTATTGTATGTCTTTATTTATATAGCGCCAAAAGTGTACTCAGCACTTCACAAAGAATACAGTACAGGAAATTTTAAAAATACAATAAGTGCAGCAAAAATCAGACAATGAGAAAGGAAATCCCTGCCCTGAAGAGCTTACAATCTAAGAGGTTTGAGGGGAAACTTAGAGACAGCAAGGGGGGGGGGAATAAGTGCTGTAGATGGGTGTGCTTGGCCACAATGGGAGGTATAAGTGACTGTGGGACAGTAGCCATGAGTGCAGGCTATTGGGATGCTTGGTTTGTGGGGCAAGTTTTAAGGTTAGTCAGTGTTAAATGAAAAGGTTAACACCATTTAAAGGGCAAGAGATGGCAAGGAGGCGTAGGTGAGATCAGGTGTGTATGTCTGGCTTCAGGCTTAAGGGAGATCCCCAGCAGCAGGAAGGAGGAGATAGAGGGTGTGAATCGAGGATTTGTGTGAGTGTTTTTTATTGAGGGGTAAAGAAGATGGAGATATATGAATAGAGTTGGAGACATGGGGCTGGTAGAAAGAAATGTGTATTTTGAAAAGAAGCGAGGTCAGAGCAAATATAAATAGTAGCAGCATCATGGCAGCAGTAGTTTAGTGCTGAGATGTGTGGTCTGGGATAGAAAATGTCCACCTTTCCAGCGTAGTTCACATCCAAGATTGGGGGCCCGTAGGTGTTCTGTAGTCCCCTTGTTTCCCTCCTGTTGAACTCCCTGTTAAACTCGACCATGCCACTTAAAACTGGGCCACTTTGAATCTTGGGCTGCTTTTCACAGCTACGGCTGCTCTGGTTGTTCTTATAAAGGCCTAATAAGTCACCTGACAGAATTTATTTCAGCCCAACCACCTTAATTAGCACATTTGAGCCATATTAACACAGATGGTTTTTTCAACAGGGTCTTGTCATGCCTAAGTGTATGTAGCCTGGAGCTCCCGTGGCTCCTGGAGACCCCCCTCCCCTTGAGCAGCTCGGTCGCGGGTGCCGACAGACCCGACGGCTGCTTCCAAGGGTGGGGGCTGGAGCAGGGAGCAGCGCGGCTTCTCCTGCCTGCGGCCGGTTGCCGGGGACGCGATCGGGCGGTTGCTAAGGCCGCGATCGCGTCTCTAAGGTCCCGGCGGCCGGACAAGCAGGGCGCCGCCATTGAAGACAGCGTTGCGCATGCGCAGGGACGCGTAGGCGCAGGGAAAGCCCCAGAGCTAGGGATAGCTCGCGCGAGCACAGGGAGAGCTGAGGGAAGGTCGAGGCAGCCCGGGAAAGCTTGCGCAAGCGCAGTGAAGGTAGGGAAAAGCCCGCGAACCCCTAGCCTACCAGGGAAGGCTCTGAGCTGGGACTACATATCCCAAGAGCCTTTGCGAGCCCCATGTGACCCCAGGGAGCCAATAGGGCTTAGGAGACCCCTGGGAAAAGAGATACATTTGGCGGGCTTGCAGCACGTTAGATTAGTCAGAGACCGGAGCAGCCCAGGGAAGGAGGTAGGGTACAGGAGTCAGGGACTCCCTGTACTAGGCCAGCACCCCCAGGGCTCGAGATAGCTCAGCTCCCCAGTAAGGTGAGTGTTGCCAGGGGCAGCCCTCGGGTTAGGGACCCTGCCACTTACATTAGTGGGAGCTGGGAAAGGAAGGTTACAGAGAGTTGGAGTCAGGGAGCTGTGAGGGAAGCAAGGTGCGGGGAGCGAGAGCAGCTCCTGCACCCCATAGGTACCCACACCCCAGGTAGGCCCCAACTCCCCACTAGGTTAGTGGGTAATTGCTGAGGGAGGCCCAAGATAGGGACGCTGCCCTTAGTGTAGTGCTGCATTGTCAGAGTCACGGCTGTCAGTGCTGTGAGGTCTGACAGGCAGGCACCTTGTTGCGCAGCACGTTGACTGCCAACCTCCAGTGAGCTACAGCTTGCTGCTGTAGGCGCTGGGACTAGTCAGAGAGTAGTGGGTCTGGAGAAGGGCTATAGCTGTTCTAGTCACCTTGAGGTAGCGCTAGGGGTAGGATGCCTGAAGGGATAAACTGGTAACTGAGAGCAGGAATTCTGGAGAGGATCTGCACTAGGCTAGCCAACAGTAGGTAGACGCCCAAGTACTGCATGGAAGAGTACTCTAGTCCATTCCAGATCACTTACCGAAGGGACTTGGGTAGTTGGGGGAGTGGGACAGGTCATTACCCCTGCAGGCCCTAGGAGTTCCCCAAGCCACTACAGGTTGCTGTACTACAGGGACAGGCCCTAGGTTAGGGTTCCTGTCACGTTAGTACCATTTAGATTAGACAGGGACACAGCAGACGCTGCGGTTCCTGTGAAGCGGTCCGCACGTGCAAGGAGTTCGGTTGGATCAGACGGATTCATCACACGTCTGACCCTTTGAGAAGTTTGTTGCTGACCCGAGCACCGGAGTGCTCGGCAGGTATTATACCATCACATGTGCACCAACAGGCCTAGAGGTTCTTAGTGACTGCGCAGTCACCCATTGACTATCTCTGTAGGAGTACGGGACATTGGGTGGGGTTCTTGGGACACTGGGTGGGATCACCTAGTGTTTGGGAATCGTCCTGCGAGACGTCACTGTTAGTGTCTCACCGTGAGAGAGACACAGGTTATCATTATTAGTCGTTAGTAAAGTCCTTCGTTATATAAAGCACTGTGTATGGTATTATTGATTGTCCTGCGAGGAACCACTCCCCCTCTGGTGGGAGCCATCGCAGGTGGAGGCGCTGTACCGAGAAGATGTTGTAAGTGATCACCCCTAGTATAATTACCCCAGGTTCCCCGTGGCGGAAGCTCAGCCCTCCTGTGAGCCAACAGGTAATGCACCACACCTGAGTAACAATATATGTTTCCTGCACTCACACAGTAGAATCTGCGATTGGGTGGGGGAATACCCGTTACATTTGGAGGCGCTGCTGAGATAATGACCTGGGGTGCCCGGTATATTTTTTTTCTAAATTGTGCTATTTTTGTTCGCCATGAAGAAGTCACGTGCTGATTTCCCGCCCGCGCGGGAAAATGTTGCAAACTGGCCGGGTTTGGCGGGAAACCCTAAGCTCCGCCCCCGCAATGTGAGTGACTCAGTGATAGCGCGAGCCCCTCCTTCAGATTCCACCAGGGGGAGCAAGTACTGTAAGCCTTCACCCCTAACTGCTGTCTCCATCAAAGAAAGTACTGGGGGCAAAGAAAATTGCTCACCGTTATATGGACTCTGGCCGACTAAAGCCGGGTGCGTATCCTTTTTGGTGTGCCCGTGTATGACAGAAGCGTTGAGTCCGTTGGGTAGTATGAACTTTGATGTTTTGATGTGCCTGATAAAGGGGCGGTTGGACGACGCGAACGAGGATGGGTGCCTGGAATGTTTCTGTAACCAGGGTGACTGCCCATGTTGTAAATTGGCCTGGGGACGCTTATGTGTCTGCTGCAGGGCGCCGACCCTGCAACCCGTGCTGCTACAGTCCACCAGGGGGAGCAAGCTCAGTGAACAGCGATCAGCAACCGCTGTTCCCACTAAAGACAGTACAGATTGTAGAGAAACACACCCGCAGTTGTATGGGGCATGGCGGACAAAAGGAGGAAAAATACCCTTTCTTCTGTGCCCGTGCCTACAAAAGGATTTGAATCTATCTGGTGGTATGGACTTTAACCCCTTTAGGCTACCAATAGAATGGCGGGTGGCAGTGGTGGAGGATGACGGGTGCATAAGATGTGTTTGTGACCAGTGTGACTTCCCAGGTGGCAAACCGACCTGGGGTCCCAAGTGTGCTTGTTGCGGAGCACAGTTTCTAAAGCCTGTGCTGCTGCAGTCTACAGTCCCAGATCCCAAGCAGGAATCTCAGATGGCAGAACACAGAGATGAAGATGCTGTTACTTGCTCTACCTCAACCACGGAGGTGGAGGAGCTGACAGACAAGGCTGCCCTGGTTCCCTGTTGCAACCAAGCGGGAAGAACTGAGGCCCAGCCAGCTACGGAAAAGGACGAACCATCGGTGGCGATGCGCCTACCGGCGAACCACCCCAGCAGTGAGACAGAGGAATCACAGGGGGAGGTGTTCCCCCTAGAAGAAAGCTGTTCCGCCATGCGAGTGGACCAGTATCTACCACCTACCGTTCAGTTGAAGAGAACAGTCAGCTCTGTCGTGGTGTCAGGTGAAGCACCGCAGATACCTGACAGTGTTCCACAAGAAGAGAAAACCATTGCAAGCCAGCAGAGTGGTAAGGAACCCCCTTGCCCCCCACAGGCTCCGATGGAGGTGGCCGTGAAAAAGGTCAGAGTTACGGCTCCTGAACCGAGTGTGAGCCCGTGCGCTCCGACTCAAATGGTCCCAGGACCGGGATCCAACGCTCCCGAGTTTCAAGCCAGTAAGTGGACTGTCCCAGAAGTGCCGGGGACAGGTCCCGATACAGCCGAGGTGGGAACTGACAGCGTCCCCGAGGACCTGTTGGCTACCGTGAATCACCACAGTGGTAAGGTATCTACCCTTTACCCCCTGCCAGGTGAAACAGAGACTTTGAGGAAAGAGACATTGTCCATTGCTCGCTTCCCAGCGGAAGCCTCGCAAGTACGTAGGGACAAGGACTGTGTGGCGAGGGATTTAGTAAAAATTGCCTCCCTTAAGCCCAAAAGGGAGCGTGCCATTCGCCAAGTAGTGGACCGCGGAAAAGGTCCTGGCCGCCTGGTCTACCGCATCCATGCCGCGGGTGACCGGGTAAAGGTCTGCTTCAGAGACATGGTGCTACTCCTTCCACCAGGGGGAGGAAGTAGCGAGGAACCAGTGACTGTTGCCCTCCGGTGTGCTCTTCAAGAAATTTTTCTGGGGGAGGCTCACGGACGCAAAAGTGAGGTACCCCCACTTGATCAGTTAGGGGCACCCCACGAATGGTCTCAGCAAACAGCTGACGCTCAGCTGGCCTCGGGTATGGTATGTGAACTGTATTGTAACCTGATGTCTAAAGTCACCAGTGATAGGTTGTACATATGCCCTGCATTTTCATTGTATAACTGTGTACCAGGTTATGTCTGCCATCCAAGCGAGGTCGTTGGAGTTTCACCAGGGGGAGAGTGTAGCCTGGAGCTCCCGTGGCTCCTGGAGACCCCCCTCCCCTTGAGCAGCTCGGTCGCGGGTGCCGACAGACCCGACGGCTGCTTCCAAGGGTGGGGGCTGGAGCAGGGAGCAGCGCGGCTTCTCCTGCCTGCGGCCGGTTGCCGGGGACGCGATCGGGCGGTTGCTAAGGCCGCGATCGCGTCTCTAAGGTCCCGGCGGCCGGACAAGCAGGGCGCCGCCATTGAAGACAGCGTTGCGCATGCGCAGGGACGCGTAGGCGCAGGGAAAGCCCCAGAGCTAGGGATAGCTCGCGCGAGCACAGGGAGAGCTGAGGGAAGGTCGAGGCAGCCCGGGAAAGCTTGCGCAAGCGCAGTGAAGGTAGGGAAAAGCCCGCGAACCCCTAGCCTACCAGGGAAGGCTCTGAGCTGGGACTACATATCCCAAGAGCCTTTGCGAGCCCCATGTGACCCCAGGGAGCCAATAGGGCTTAGGAGACCCCTGGGAAAAGAGATACATTTGGCGGGCTTGCAGCACGTTAGATTAGTCAGAGACCGGAGCAGCCCAGGGAAGGAGGTAGGGTACAGGAGTCAGGGACTCCCTGTACTAGGCCAGCACCCCCAGGGCTCGAGATAGCTCAGCTCCCCAGTAAGGTGAGTGTTGCCAGGGGCAGCCCTCGGGTTAGGGACCCTGCCACTTACATTAGTGGGAGCTGGGAAAGGAAGGTTACAGAGAGTTGGAGTCAGGGAGCTGTGAGGGAAGCAAGGTGCGGGGAGCGAGAGCAGCTCCTGCACCCCATAGGTACCCACACCCCAGGTAGGCCCCAACTCCCCACTAGGTTAGTGGGTAATTGCTGAGGGAGGCCCAAGATAGGGACGCTGCCCTTAGTGTAGTGCTGCATTGTCAGAGTCACGGCTGTCAGTGCTGTGAGGTCTGACAGGCAGGCACCTTGTTGCGCAGCACGTTGACTGCCAACCTCCAGTGAGCTACAGCTTGCTGCTGTAGGCGCTGGGACTAGTCAGAGAGTAGTGGGTCTGGAGAAGGGCTATAGCTGTTCTAGTCACCTTGAGGTAGCGCTAGGGGTAGGATGCCTGAAGGGATAAACTGGTAACTGAGAGCAGGAATTCTGGAGAGGATCTGCACTAGGCTAGCCAACAGTAGGTAGACGCCCAAGTACTGCATGGAAGAGTACTCTAGTCCATTCCAGATCACTTACCGAAGGGACTTGGGTAGTTGGGGGAGTGGGACAGGTCATTACCCCTGCAGGCCCTAGGAGTTCCCCAAGCCACTACAGGTTGCTGTACTACAGGGACAGGCCCTAGGTTAGGGTTCCTGTCACGTTAGTACCATTTAGATTAGACAGGGACACAGCAGACGCTGCGGTTCCTGTGAAGCGGTCCGCACGTGCAAGGAGTTCGGTTGGATCAGACGGATTCATCACACGTCTGACCCTTTGAGAAGTTTGTTGCTGACCCGAGCACCGGAGTGCTCGGCAGGTATTATACCATCACATGTGCACCAACAGGCCTAGAGGTTCTTAGTGACTGCGCAGTCACCCATTGACTATCTCTGTAGGAGTACGGGACATTGGGTGGGGTTCTTGGGACACTGGGTGGGATCACCTAGTGTTTGGGAATCGTCCTGCGAGACGTCACTGTTAGTGTCTCACCGTGAGAGAGACACAGGTTATCATTATTAGTCGTTAGTAAAGTCCTTCGTTATATAAAGCACTGTGTATGGTATTATTGATTGTCCTGCGAGGAACCACTCCCCCTCTGGTGGGAGCCATCGCAGGTGGAGGCGCTGTACCGAGAAGATGTTGTAAGTGATCACCCCTAGTATAATTACCCCAGGTTCCCCGTGGCGGAAGCTCAGCCCTCCTGTGAGCCAACAGGTAATGCACCACACCTGAGTAACAATATATGTTTCCTGCACTCACACAGTAGAATCTGCGATTGGGTGGGGGAATACCCGTTACATGTAAGTTAATTTAATTAAGACTAGACTCAAGACTACAACTAAAAATACACATAGCACAGGATTGCTTGCAGACAGACAATTCAGATATGTTTTTTACCTAGTTGTAACAACTATACACCTTAGCCCATTGCAGATGCCAGTACCAGAACGCCCTCCTACTGTCTCTTTATGTTCATCCTACCAACAAATTGGATTGTAATCTCTTCGGAGCAGGGGCTCCTTTTCCTAAATGTTACTTTTATGTTTGAAGCACTTCTCCCCTTTGTGTTATTTATACGATTGTCACGTATATTACTGCTGTGACGCGCTATGTATATTAATGGTGCTATATAAATAGACATACATACTCTACATTCCTCAATTACATATATATATATATATATATATATATATATATATATATATACTGCATATAAATCCTGTTCCCAGTGATATGCCCTTCCGATTGGAACATGGTAGGTGGGCACAATGCGCAATGTTGCCTTTGCTCTCCAAGGACCAACATTAAGCAATAGCCGTAGGCTAGTACCCCCCTATTTAGTTAATTCAGCCGTGGCCAACTCCAGTCCTCAAGGGCCACCAGCAGGTCAGGTTTTAAAGATAGCTTGTCTTCAGCACAGGTGGCTCAGTCAGAATGTCAACCACCTGTACTAAAGCAGGGATATCCTTAAAACCTGACCCGTTGGTGGCCCTTGAGGACTGGAGTTGGCTACCCCTGAGTTAAGGAGTTAGAAAGCTACTTAATGTATTGTGACTGAAACCAGCATTGCAATCAGCAGGGGGTTTAATGGATAAATATAATTAAAAGCTGTAACGTTCCCCATAAAAGCGGGCTGCGATCAGCTGCTGGAGAAAAATAGCAACCAGGCAAATTTGGAGGAAAATGAATGCAAATGGTGTCATTTTAACCTTGTCAATATGTTGTAGAAATAGCCGCTCTTCCTTCAATTCTATTTGTGTGCTTTGTTTAACATGACATGGTGCATGAGGATAGGTATACAGAATACAAGGTGGATCAAAGAGAAGATCCGAAAGATTCCTCCACTAGTTGCACTCTGTTTGTTTGTCAGGTATCATCTGGACAAATAGTCCATGCATATTCTCAATATATGTAATGGCTTAATATTGAAGCTGAATCAAGAACCCAGTTAAATAAAATAATACAACTTTATTACATCAAAATAATAAGTGACTCTGTGCCTTTATTTACAGTGTAAATCTGAATATCTCAGCTCCCGTGAAAGAGTATCTCAGACAAAAGTCGATATAATTTACCTCTCAGAAGCATATCTCCCACATCTCTAATGTCATTAACCTTCCATAAATCAAAAGTACCTGTGGACCAGCCCGGACCAGGTTCGGTCCGCGTTGTCAAAGATAGGGGTACATCTTGAAGGAACTGAGGCCAATTGATAATTCATTTGGCCTTATACCAAATCTTAATAGAAAATTTTATTACTGCCGAGTTAAAAAGGGTTTTAGACCCTTTCTCAGCTTGTTATTCCATAAGAGAGCCAGGAGTGCCCCTTAGTTAAAAAAAAATCTATTTTCTATACCTACCCATCGGTATTGACCTTCCTGAGAATGCCAAAAGACCACATGTTTCAAATGGGCGGCTAAATAATACTTCCTGATATCAGGAACCGCTAGACCCCCCCCCTCTCTCTCTGGGTGCGAGCATAACTGGTCTCGGCACTCTAGGTCTTTTGTTACCCCAAATAAATTGCATCATTTTATTCTGTAGATCCCTTAAATATTTTATCGGGATAGAGACTGGGAGTGTCTGAAACAATAAAGCAGTTTCGGGAGAATATTCATCTTAACTGATAAAATATGCCTATCCAGAAAATTTGGTGGCCGTTCGAGAATGGGAGATCTTGTTTTAAATTGGTGAACATTTCTGGGTAGTTATATTTATATAGAGAGTGATAGTTTTTTGTGAGGACAATCCCAAAATATTTAAATCCCACCTTATTCCAAAGGTAATTTAAATTTAATTTGATTATTTTAACCGAGGGGGCTGGTAAAGTTAAATTTAAAGCTTCTGATTTAGCAGAGTTAATGTTATATACAGGACACCTGCAAGCTCATATTGAACCCCCAAAATAACCACAACATATATATAAGCATATAGGTGTCACAGAGGAGTGCTACTGAGCATGGCAATATATATTTAAAACCAGAGACAGAACATGAAACACAGACAGAGCTCAGTGCACATCCAGTGAAACCTATACATATATATGTACAATATAGATATCTATTAAATAAAATGGTCTTTTAGTTTAACATTTTAGCCAAAGTGTTGTAAGCTCCTGAGGCACTACACGGCATGTTGTGGTTACTTTGGGGGTTCAATATATCAGCTTGCATGTGTCATGTATGTTTTACAAATCTTGTTCAGCTGGTCTTAGCTGATTGGAAGGTCGCTCTACCTATCTTGTTGAAGCTCACCCCCTCCCACATTTAAATGGTTAAAAGCTCACTCCATAGCATCTCCCACTCTCAGGGGAACTTGCTTGCTTGCAGTATGATTGTGACAGATCTAATACAGAGTGCTTTTCCTGGTAATGTACAGGTTAATAAAAGCTTCAATCAGACTTAGAACTATGCAACTAATTTTGACAGATTTATTATAAATCATTCTTCCTGGTAATGCACAGGTTATTAAGAATTTATATTGGTGTTAGGGACCCTTGAGATGTGGTCTGCCGTGTAGTGGCTCAGGGGCTTACAACACTTTGGCCAAAATGTTCAACTAAAAGACCATTTTATTTAATAGATATCTATACATATATATTTAGGCACTGTACCGTGTTTAGGGTTCACTGGATGTGCACTGAGCTCTGTCTGTGTTTCATGTTCTGTCCCTGGTTTTAAATGAGTTAATGTTATAACCTGAGAACCAACCGAATCTAGAGAGCTCATCTTGTAAATTGGGGAGTGAAGTCAGAGGGTTGGAAATTGTTAGGATAATATCATCGGCAAAGAGAGATAATTTGAAACTTTTCTGGCCAATCTTGATACCCTGAATATTTGGGGTTTTCCTTATTTTAATTGCAAGCGGTTCAATTGTTAACGCGAAGAGCAGGGGAGATAATGGACAATCCTGCCTGGTCCCATTACTGATCTTGATTTGGTTTAGTTCACCATAGGCATTTTTAGGGAGGCTGTAGGGGCATCACATAGCGCTTGGGCCCCTTTTAAAAATGGACCAGAGAAGCCCAACCCCAACATAGTTCTATCTAGAAAATTCCAGTTAATTCTGTTGAATGCTTTTTTGGGGTCTAGACTCAACAACATCGCCTTAGGTTTAGAAAACTGGACATAATCAATTATATTCATAATATTGCGTGTATTATCTGAGGCCTGATGCTTGCTTATAAAACCTACTTGATCGATAAGGATTTGTCTGGGCAAAATTGGGTTTAATCTAGTCCTAGAAAATTACTATATATCTTTAAATCTGTATTAAGTAGCGAGATTGGCCTGTAACTTGCGCAACTCATTGGATCCTTTTCTTCCTTAGGTATTACTACTAAATTTGCTTTTGACATTTGCGAGGGAATCTGGGAGCCGGATAGGAAACTATTAAACATATCTAAAAGATGTGGAGCTAGTATTCCCCAGTATTTTTTATAATAAAGATTTGAGAAGCATCCAACCCTGGGGCTTTTGAGGGCTTCAGATCTTTAATAACCTCTTTTAATTCTGTCAGACTAACTTTAGCATTGAGGCGCTCTTCCGTGGAGAGTTTTGGAAGTTCGCATGCCTGTAGATAGTTGTCTATTTGTTCACTGGAGGATTTATTAAAATTGGGATCTGATGAATCCAGATTATGCAATTTATTGTAAAATGTAGAAAATTCCTCGGCAATTTGGAAAGGGTTATGTGTAATTTCGCTGTTACCTTGCTTTATGGCTAATGCTTGCGATTTAGCTTTAACACCTCTTAGCTTGCTGGCGAGAAGCTTATCTACCTTATTACCTTTATCATAATAAGTCTGGCGGGTCCATTTTAATGCTTTTTCTGTGTCCTCCAATCTTAGTTTACGTAATTCCTCTCTAGTCTGGACAGAGAAGTTTGTAAATCTTCATGCAAAGGCGTGTTTTATGTTCCTGTTCTAATTCAATTATTTTAGCTGTGAGTTTGCCTTATTTAAGATATTTTGCTTTTTTCCTGTATGAACCAATTGAGATAAATTGACCTCTAATGGAGGCTCTATGAGCCTCCCAGAGGGTGGACAGGCTTTCGACTGAACCTTTATTTAGTCTGAAATAATCTTCCAGAATATTACCTATCTGTTCCTCAATCCCAGTCTGGTTCAGAAGCGACTCATTTAGGCGTCACTGGAACACCTTAGGTCTAATAAAAGGGGGTTTCTGGACCATTTCCACTGGGGCGTGGTCAGACCATGATATAGGGCCTATACCTGTCTGCGCGACCCGATCCAGCAGATTCGCTGAGACAAATATATAGTCAATTATGGTGTATATATCGTGTGGGGGAGAGTAAAATGTATAATCCCTTTGTTTTTTGTTCTTCATATGCCAAGCGTCTACCAGTGCAAACTCTTATCAGTTTCTTAAACATTTTTGCTTGGCTGAAAACCTCGTTCGTTATCTTATACCGTGGGGATAAGGATCTGTCCAGATCGGGGTTCAGGGTCATATTGAAGTCACCCCCTACAATTATATCATCCGAGGGGGATCCCCCAATCTCCCCTAAAATTGATTTCAGAAAATCAGCTTGTTGATCATTCGGGGCATATATATTAACTAAGGTCAATCTAACCCCCGACAGCAGCCCTGTCAACAAAATTAATCTACCTTCCTTATCTCTTTTAATTTCTTCCATTTGAAATGGAATATCATGTTTTAACAAAATAGCTACTCTTTTCTTTTTAGAAAAAAAGGAGTAGAAAGCCAACGGGCAAGTACCCCGAAAAGTGTTAGGGAGGTCCATGGGTGTTGAAATGGGTTTCCTGAAGAAATAGAATATCTGCCTGCATTTTCTTAAATTCTCTCAGGGCTAGTCTCCTCTTTTTATTTGAGTTTAGTCCCTTTACATTTAAAGAGATTACTTTAATGGGGAGTTGTGCAGTCATAGTTTACAAATCAAAACTCGCTCTGCAGATTTTGTGAGATATAAAATAGAGTGTGGGTGCACAGACATCGTTACCTCGACCTGAGGACTTACTACTACCCGTCTCGAAAAAGGGAAAACGTATCTTCCTCGAAGTTCTGTTGTGGTATTGGGAGGGGAACACCTTGGGAAGGGGAAAAAGATTAGGAGAACAGACACAAAAAAACAACGAGTACTGTATATGGGGGGGATGGATTAAGTATCCATCCCAAAAACTTAACTGAAAGTTAACTGATGGTCCTTATGTGGACAAAACTAAAGGGCTAAAAATTTTGCAATTTGTGCAACCATGGCATCGGTAAGATCCAGGTTTTCTACTTAGCCACGATTTGGTGGGCGCGTATGTGTTAGCTGGATCTGTTTGTATTAATAGATCGCCCAAATTGCAGCTACTGCAGCAAAGTAGCATTTCTTCCTTGGTTCCCCCCCGTCCCTACTTCACTACCCTCCCTCCTGGGATTGGTCCTGCGTTTTTCCCATGGCTCAGCATCTCTCGTTGCCCCTTTACCATCTTGGTTATTGCTCCGTGCTATTACATGCCTTCGTGTCCTTGCCCTTGATTCTTGCTTACCCTGGTCCCCTGCTCTTACCCAAGCACAGGACTAATGCATGCGCAAACCTATATCGGCAACTTTACTAGTGACCCTTGATCTGCGTGACTATTCTTTTGAGTGGCACAGCATACGGCATTACGCATTGAGTGGTTGCCTGTGTTACGGTCAGATGCAGTATGCAGTTATACGATCCCGCAGATGTGCATTGCCACGGACAATTTGACTGCATATGGCCTGTGCTGTGTGCGTAGCCAATGCATGTGCGGCTCTCACAGTGACAGTAATACATTCTCCTGGTTGCTATGAACGCTGTCGGAAGCAGCCCTTGGTTACCAGCTCGCGGAGCAACGTGGCACCATGGATACATCTGTAAGCTTACGACCAACACATGCGTTGTCCCCCGGTGATGTCAACGCTCCTATTGGTACACCACCCTGTGCCGTTTTCCCAAGCATCCACAACACGGGACTTTATCTGATTGGCTCATTGACTGCAGTGGGCGTTACCCAACAGCTGCCGTTTGGATTTTCGCGGGCTTCACTGATTTTAGTTATTAGGTTCAGGTTTTTTTTTCCCACATTGGTGGGGGTATATATGGGTGTCCGGATCAGTCACTTGTTGCACTGCCCTGAGGAAGGTCCCTCTGTGAGGACCGAAACATTGGTTGCCTTGTGTTCACAATATACTTTATTTTTGTTCAAACCTGCAGTGTGCTGTCTCTGTCATCACGATTTTTCTGGTAACTGTATATTTATACACACACACACACACACACACACACGATTTGCCGCTTTATTGTTTCATTAAGAAATGTTAAACATCTGTAATTTCAGACTTTCTAATGGGCTACATGAAAATTGCCAAAAACTTACACCAACAATAAGTTTAAGAGGTCACTTTATTTTATTATGCTAGCGACAAACTACAGAACATACAACTTCATTTTGTTTCAATGTTAAGTAGCAAATCATTCAATGTAGTTGCATTGCGGTTTCCCTATAGTTTCAAAGAAGTGCAACATTAGCATTTATAAAGTAATATACAGCATTGTAAAAATGCATTACCTTACAATAAATAAATATACAATTGTTCAATGGTTCAGGAAGCCTTTTAATGGATAATTAAAAAAACCAATTCACAGCATTAACCTACTCAAGCTTCATTACATCTTTTCTAAACACAAAAATCCCTCGTGTTTTAACATCCTTCTTATTTATTTTTTTTAGAAGTAAAACAATCATAGAGGAGACCGAATGCAAAAAAACAATGAAAATGCGCCCAGAATCCACATATGAAATACAATAATTTTACTAATATTGAAGCAGAATGGAAAAGAAAACAAGTATAAAAATAATTTCAGGTGAAAACATCTGCTGCCACAAATGGATTGAAGCATGAAGTTCAAAGTACTGCACAAGTCAAGTTTCTAATAGGAAAGGCAATAAAAGCAGATGCAATAGAACTCAACATCTCCAGATTTCCACTGATAGGTGACTGCTGAGAGTCTTAGTGTAGGTCCTGCATGACCTGAAGGTCCAGAGTGGAATAGAACAAAACACAGGTGGATGACACTGAACTGGACAAGAGTGGAATGTCTCGGAATGTCTCAGAATGTCAGTACAATATAGAAACAGGTCACGGCTAGTACTCTGAGATCCCAAAGGAGATGATAATTTGAAGGCTGATGTACCTGTAGGACTGTCAGCCAGGCATCCATATCTGTAGCCTATGCGCAAGTGGGAAATGGAAGCGTCCGGTAAAGGAACCTCCATCAAAAGGTAGGTGTGTCAGTACAGCTTGATCAAGTGACAATGACAGCTGAATAGGCGGTAGGCACAGTGGCACTGTGTATTAACCTCGTAACGCAGTAGAAACCACCTTTACGCGTTTTGTAGCAAATGGCCACTTCGTCAGGCGTACCCGTCAAAGTGGCCGTTAACTACAAAATGCATAGGGTGGTTTCTACCCAGGTTTCGAGGTGAATACACCCTGCCACTGTGAACAGCTGAATAGGCGGTAGGCAAGCAAACACATCCGGAACTTTGACACGTAGTCTTACCGTGTATCGCTGGGACGTCAATACTTGCGGTTCTCTGTGGCTTTCAACGCGATCAGTCCTGTGATTACAGCTGGTGGAGGAGTTCAAGGCAATTGTCCTATTTGGCGAGGTGCAGGCAATGTAAAGAATCCAGTACTCCCAGCGGATCAACATTAACCGTTATCTGTGGATTGGAACATGGCTGGCGAGGTGTGTGGTCTGTACCTTCTCTTACCGGCAATTCATATGACTGCAGTCACTGGATCAAGCTGTACCGGCACACCCACCTGAGACGGAAATGTCCAGGTAAAGGAACTTCCATTTCCCATTTGGCATCAGAGGCTACAGATACTGATGACTGGCTGGCAGTCCTACAGGTATATCAGCCTTCAAATTATCATCTCCTTTGGGATCTCAAAGGACCAGCAGTGACCTGTTTCTATATTGTACTGCCATACTGAGACATTCCACTCTTGTCTAGTCAGTGTTGTCTACCTGTGTTTTGTTCTATTCCATTCTGGACATTCAGGTCATGCAGGACCTACACTAAGACGTCTCAGCAGCCACCTATCAGTGGAACTCTGGAGACGTTGAGTCCTATTGCCTCTGCTCTTCTTTCCTCTCCTATTAGAAACTTTACATGTTAGGTACTTTGAACTTCTACTGCCACAAACAGATTGAAGCATGATGTGTAGTCACCTGAAATTCTTTTTATACTTGTTTTTTCCATTCTGTTTCAATATCAGTCAAATTATTGTATTTCATATGTGGATTCTGGGTGCTTTTTCATTGTTTTTTGTGCATGAGGTCTCTTCTATTCACAGACTGGTTCGTCGATTGTCTAAAGCAGCATATGAATCCAAGAGTTTCACTTCTGAGTTTTCTCCTTTCACTTTGTTTCACTTTTTGGGCACATTGTCATTACACTATACCACTGGTATGTAACACGTTTTAGATTCTATTGGTCTTTGCAGCGTCAATTCACATTTTATACCCTGGTCATATCGTGCATGTTGATTGCACTATTTTTATATATTTTTTCCATTTGAGTCACACTTGCGTATTATGTATTTATTAACAGATTCACATATACTATTTGTCTAGTCATCTAGCACTTAATTTGTTCCTTCATTCACTGAATTGTTGATCTTATTGATAGTGTATAGTGCACTTCAATTGTACTAAAACAAAAATCATAGACCTTGATTTAATCTTTGTAATATTTTCTCCCTTTCTAGAAAAAGATCTTTCCGATGTAAAATTCTCTGAAGCCTCCGGTTTAGTTTCTCTCGGTCTGCTTCAGTCTTGCTGCTGGTTTGCTTTGAGACAGTGGACTGTTTATCATATTGGGTGATGTGATCTCTCTTCTTCTGCAAACTTTCCTGTTTGGGTAAGAAAACAAAATACATTTACAAGTGGCAGAGAAACAAAGACAAACCAAAATATTGTATACTACCATTGTTAGGGCAGGTCCACTGCTGCAGGCCACGCGGCGGGGTCCGATCACATTGCCTAAAGGCATTGATCGCGCCCATAGACCGCGCGGGCAGACGTTGCGCGGGAAATCAGTTTCAACCGATTTCTCGGCGCGACAGCCAGGTCACGTGAGCGGTTACCCGATGAGGGCGAACCAGCTCCGTGACGCCCCCAGGCACGTCTACCATGGAAAGAAAACGCACCCGCTTCACACACACGTGACGTCACAGCCTTCGCACACCTCCGTACGGGGGCGAAGGCTATATGGCCTTAGCCTTAGGAACCAGTATATAAAACTTTACCTTTGACAATGCTTGTGCATAGTTTTTGTGAGTTGAGCTGTGTTATACAGCAGTTTTATTGTTATTATTGTATTATTGTTAAGGCAGCAAAACCCCGTGCACTACATTATTTTTAGTTCTAGGATTGAAGCAGGGGTCTCCGGAGCTGAACTTTGTTAATTTCAGCTCCGGGGGGCCCTGCTTCCAGAGATACTTACCTCTCCGTAAGTGCCAGTATCTCTGCAACAAGGGAACGTGTGTCTCTAACGAAATGGCAGCGTTTAAACGTCGCACGAGCCAATAGGAACCATGATGTCATCCCTTGCGGCCTCCTATTGGCCCGCGTGGCCTGGACATTTAAACTCCACAGAGATACTGGCACCCCCTATGGAGGCAAGTATCTCTGAAAGCTTGGGGTCCCCGGAGCTGAACAATTTACAATTCAGATCTGGAGACCCCCTGTTTCAAATCATAGAACAAACTCTTCCCCCCCCCAAAAAAAACACCACACATTTATGGCAAAATGTTTTGCGACTTTGGGCCTCATGCAGAGAGCAGCGCTATGAACAATCTCGCCATTTTCCGGCGAAAATCGCTCTAAAAGGCTATAGGGAAAAAAAAAATGCACGATTTTTTTTTTCTCTCCCTTTCAGCTGCGCGAATCTCCTCCTTTACAATTCTCCACATGCAGTAATGCTAAAAATAGCGGATTTCGCCCATTTCTGCATATGGAGAATAAAACTCTCCATTAAAGCTACTTTTTCTGAAACTCTCCAATTTTTAAATTCGCTGCTCTCTGCATAGGCCCCTATATTGGCTTACAGCTAATCAGGCAACAGTACAATTGCACCACCTATTGGACAAATGTTGTGTAATGAAAGAAACTGCTCATGAGCCATCATCTCATCTTTGACCAAACTGAGTTTAAATGTCTACGATATTGACTGAAAGGATATCCCTGGTTCAGCACAGGTGGCTCAATCATAGTGACCGAGCCACCTGTGCTGAAGCGGCGATATCCTGAAAAACTGACCTGTTGGTAGCTCTTGAGGACTAGAGTTAGCTACCCCTGTAATAGACAGTCTGCTGTTTGGAAAACAGCAACAGATCTGTTTGTGATACTAAATAAACCACAAATGTTCCCAGCACTCAAACGGAAAGGACAGATAGTAAATGGATCAGCCAAAAGTAAGTATTTAATGGTACACGAATGATGCAAAAAATGGTCAAACAAAGACTAAAAAAGAAAGCACTACTGTATGTGCTAGGGCAGGGACAAGGACAGGGAAGGAGAAAAGGGAGAGGGAAAGAAAAGGGAAAACACAGGGAGTTAAAAGTCCAGGGCAAGGGGGGCAACGTCACGTTTCGGGGTATAGGAACCCCTTCTACAGGCCCGTTCCCATGTAGACCGTAGTCACCTGGTACATCCCTAAACCCTGAGGCACAAGGCTCAGACCAACTAACCCTAAGGCCCCGCTCCCTCAGTCAGCGCGCCCGCACTGCAGACAGGCGGGGCGCTGACAGACACAGACTGCGATATGCGGTCTGTAGGGAGTGGGAGCCGGAGCGGGAGGTGGACGGGCGTGGCTTGAGCGGAGGGACCCGCTACTCCCCCCCCCCTCCCTCCACGGGCTCGGGCTGCAGGAGGGAGCTGCTGCTGGAAGGTAAGCATCAGCAACAAAACACACACACCCCTCACTTTGCTTCCTGACAGCTCCAGCTCCCGCCCCCCACCGCTGATTGGTTCATCAGCGCACCATGTGACGCGTCACTGCTCGGGATCACAATTTTCTTGCATCCCCTGGCGGCTGACGCGTCACAGCGCGTAGTGAGCCAGCAGCGAGGGGGGACTGGGACTAAGTGAGTAAACGGAAAATTGGAAAATAAGGGTCTGAACCTAAAAGGTATATATAAACACTATAAAGGCTATCTAAGTAGCAGTGGAGTTAGCTGGCAAAGCAGGGTGCTGAAGGGTTAATGCCCCACGCTGGAGAGCTTTGAGTCCAGTAAATGCAGGAAATGTCCAATGGCAAAAAACAGGTCGTGGCAGCAAACTCCTCCTTGTGCAGGCAGCCCAGCAATGTGCAGATGGTGATGTCTGAGAGCCTTAAAGCGGCGTGGCCTGATGACGTCTTTACCAGCTAACGCCACTGCTACTTAGCCTTTATAGTGTTTATATATACCTTTTAGGTTCAGACCCTTATCATCCAGTTTTCCTGTTACTCACTTAGGGTTAGTTGGTCTGAGTCTTGTGCCTCAGGGTTTAGGGATGTACCAGGTGACCACGGGAAAGGGCCTGTAGAAGGGGTTCCTATACCCTGAAACGGGACCTTGCCCCCCTTGCCCTGGACTTTTAACTCCCCATGTTTTCCCTTTTCTTTCCCTCTCCCCTCTCCCTTTTCCCCTTCCTTGTCCCTGCCCTAGCACATAGTGCTTTTTTTTTGGTCTTCGTTTGACCATTTTTTTGCATCATTCGTGTACCATTAAATACTTACTTTTGGCTGATCCATTTACTATCTGTCCTTTCCGTTTGAGTGCTGGGAACATTTGTGGTTTATTGATTATTTGGGAGGAATCAGGGTCCTCCTTGTTCCCGTCTTGCACCTATTATTTCACTTTATACAGAGTTTTGTGTGCTGTCTAATACTGTTTGTTATGTTTGTGATACTTTGTGGCCAAAGGGAAGTGGATACGATAGCAGCCAAAGAATGATCAGTAATTAAAAAATAAATTAATAGCATTAGGAGTTTAAAAAAAAAACTTCACACACACACACACACACACACTTTAAACAGTTCAGTGTCTTTCAAATGCAGAAGACATTTTTGTTACTTAATGCCAATACACATTTGCCCTTCAACGCCACATTGCAGGCACCAATGCCACGAAAGTAAAACAGCTTTGATGAACTGTGGAATGTCGTACATGACCAGGCCGTGTCATATGTTTATACCAAAGGGCATAAACACCACATCTAAAACATTACGGAACAAGTGCCCAAAGTCTTAGGCCCGGGCCATGATGCCTTCGCCCGCACGGAGGCGTGCGGAGGCTGTGAGAAAGAGGGTGCTTTCACCGAGCGTGGTCGACGGGCCGGGCCGTGCCGGGGCGTGCCTAGCGGCGTCAAAGAGATGGTTCGCCCTCATTGGGCGAACCGCTCACGTGACCGGCCTGTCGCGCCAAGAAATCAGTTTGAACTGCATCCGCACGCACGCCGCATGGACGCGAACACTGCCTTACGGCAGTCTGTTTGCTCAGCGTCCGCACGGTCTGCGGTACCATCGCCCCAGCCTTAGAAGTTCACCCAACAAAGTTCAACAGCACAGAATTCCCTGAAACGTACCTCTGTTACTGCAATATCTTTCTGGACTTTTGTAACTTGATTTTTGAGATCCACAACTTCTTCCTGGTTAGGTAAAAACATGGATGAACACATGCTGCCAAAGAAATGCTGTGACAAGAAACATTCATAGCCCAAAACCACCTGTTAGAAAGCTTTAGAGCAGATGCTCCTTTGTGTTTAATACACTTGTGACCCATCTGCACCTGTAGCATTAAAATGATTAAGACTAAGTAGTTGGAATCCATGCCATCTAGTTAGGGCGCTGACTGATCACATAAGCCAGAGATTGGAAGTTAAAACCTCCTTGGTGTCTTTGGCTTTCTTTTAAACTCACACAGGTTAAGCACTGCACTTGCAAATACACCCACTACAGTCTCAGTAACTCATCACACATACCTCTCACATTGCAAGCTTTGCAAGGATTCCTAATGTTTTTCTATTTGGTTCAATTATTACAACAATACAGGGATTTCATGCGTTTCAGCATCTTTTTTCTAAAGTACACACACACACGTTACAATTTAATTGAACTAGAAATATTGGCTGTGAATTGCAGTATCCCGTACATTTAGATACAAGGCTTTGCTTGAATGATATGGGTTATGTCAGAACATATCTTACATGTAATTTCTGGACTCGAGATTCAGCCGCCTTCACATGCTCATTACAGGAATCACTTTTAAGACTAAAACAAAAACAAACAAAACAAAGTAAGCGTAATAATTAGCAATTTGTCAAGTTCTCAGAATAAAATAAAAAAACATACAGGAGAAGCTGGCAATATACATTGATTGCTTTAAGCAGCAAATCCCCCTTCAATGCTTTCCTGCTGCCCCCCTGACTGCACAGTCCCAGGAACAGCACTGCTCACTTATACATGGGAGCCCCTATACCTGTCAGGCGAGCAGAGCTTTGAGCTTTTGGGAAGTGGCAATTGCTTGTGAGCCTATATGTAAGGGACCATCGCTGATATCTGGCGGTTTTCTATATCCCCCAGACTCGAAGGGACCATTATTTTGCTGAGAATATAAAGAATAAAGTGAATTAAACCAATCCTTGGAAGGTAAAAGTCTTTTTTTGAAGCCGAAAAAAGTCACATTTTGATTTAATTTATTCTGTCTAAATGACCACTACTGTTTATTTTAGGAGTGACTTCCTGGTGTGCCCATTCTACCTATCTTGGACCATTACAATATATTGTAAATGGTTTGGAAAAGTGTCTACATCTCCTTCTTCAATATTTTATGAAAGATGTCTGTATACATGAAATTGAAATGGAGATACTGCATGGCAGTATGCTTTATCATGTAACATAGTACATACCTCAATTTATCATCTACTTTACTTATTGTATTTGTAGCGATTTGCTTTCTTCTCCTCAATTCTGTCTGCGCTGCAAGGAGTCTAGCACACGCCTGTTGCTGCACATGTTGGATGGACTTTGGGTTTAACTGCTTCAGAACCTCCTCAGGAGGCAAATCCTTCACAGAGGCGGGATCTTGCTTCCTACACAGGAACACCCTCCCAAGCTGCACTGTCCTTTCATAGGACATTTTCTAGAAGACCAAAACAACATCTTTTAATGTTTCATTCTCTGTAGTAGGGGGTGAATGCAACATTTTCATTATATGTATGCCCCCCTTTTCTAGAAGGAATTATTAGTCCACAGTAATGGTGTGTAAAGCAGCATTTGTACTTGGGGATTTTGTCCTAGGTGGAAAGTAGGTCGGTCTCTGGAACTGAACTGCATTCATTTCAGATGCAAGGACCACCTGCATCCCGAGATACCTCTGAACACGCAATACAGCGATTTAAATATCCCGCGACCCAATCGCAAGCAGCAACGTCATCCCATGTGGCTCTAATTGGCCCACCTGAGCTTTAAACAGGATTGAGATACCAGCAGCAGCTTTAGGGGTATGTATCCCGGGGGGCACAGGATCCCCAGAGCTGAAATTAATGCAGTTCAGCTCCGGAGACCCCCTGCTCCCCACCTAGGATGATAGATAGATTTCTTAAAGTAGCCATATGAGGAACAGAAATAATAACCAAAGTGATTGATTCTTTGACAATGGCGAAACATAACATGTATACAAGCACACGAAAAGCTTAGCAGGAGCATTAAAAGAAAATACTAACAGGCATACATATTCAAGAGATATATCGAAACACTTACGTGAATAAAAATTAAAATGATCCCCCCCCAAAAAAACCATAGGAAATATTACAGTTTCATTTCATAACCCAGCATGCAAGATAATACCTGCCAACCAACGCCAATTATATGTATTCCCATTTGCTTGTCTGTTAGCAACTTTGGTCTTCCTTTAGACCTTACCCTAATATACCAGTCTGCATCATTATCCCATATGGAGGTATGAATAATGATAAAAACCCATACACAGTAGAACAAGAATGTATCCCACTTGTGTGGTCTACCCCGTTATTTTTGCTTTTGTACATGGTGCACTAGTGACTAAAATGTGATCTGTGCCTCTATGGCAAGACATCACAGTAGTACATAGCATTTCAAAAATGTCCCACGGTAAATCAATATCATTCTTGTACACTGCATAAAAATAACGTAGAACATGGTCCACAGACGCATTTCTTATGAAATGATCTTATACTGAAGCGTCTTTTAACATAACACTATAGGAAGTTGCTGACTTCAGGAGTATATGAATTGTAATATCACTACCCCAAACCTGCAAAGTTGTATTCAGCACGTGGACTACATTTTATTACCATTTTGTGAATATCGTGTTCAATTTTCTCATTTTTAGCCAACGTCCATTCTTTTTCTTGATTTGCTTTAGCAAGCTCCTTTTTTAGATGTAGCAATTCATCCTGTAAATATAGTATTATTACTCATTAATACCAGAAAGAGCCAAGACTGATTTTTACTAAATGTTGCCTGAAAAAAAATGTGTTATGATAAAATAAATACACATCACGAAAGTTCGTAATTTCAAAAACTCTTGTATGAAAAAATGTATGACTGAGGGTGTGACCATAAAGCAGACACAACTTAACTTTTCTTTCAATTTGTTTTAAATAACAAAGTCTCTAAGCAACTTTTGTGCACCTCAAAGAGTCTGTTAAAAAAAAAAAAAAACAACACAAGGTTCTCCTTAATTGTTAGGTTCTCCAAATTATTATTTTTGCATGTAGTGCAAGTGTTTAAAATTTGATTAATCATTCCAAGTGGAGTCTTAAGACGCAGCTATGAGGAGAATAGAGGATCCTCAACCTGTAAAAAAAAAAATATATATATATATATATATATATATATATATATATAAACACTAATGGGGAAAGGCATAATAATATAGTAAGAATATATTGAAGAGGTAACAAATGAACAAGTAGTGCGTAAATATAAGATGTATTAGAGAAGTGTAAGAAAAAAAGGTGTTATTTTTATTGTAACGGGTTATAAATAATATTATGTCCATTTTTATGTAAATGGTAATGTAAGTGTCTCAATATGATGTAAGTATAAATTATGATTTTGAAATATTGTGTTAGTTATGTGTGATATGTTGTATATTTGAAAAACAATAAAACAATCCATAATAAAAAAATGTTTCTTTTAAAAGTATGATTAATGCAATTTCATTCAAATAAGCCACGTTTTAACCTGTGGCAAATAACTATTGTGCCCCTTCTGCCCCCATGCTGAACCGTTCTACTTTCTGCCCCCTCCCATTGATAATTAGCTGTGACTACCAATGTGTTTCGCTCGCCTTATCGTTAAAAAAAATGGGTCATCCAATAGGAAGCCACAATGTCATCTCTTGCAGCTTTCTATTGGCCTGTGCTTTGGCAGCCGTTTTGAATCCTCAGGAAGAGGCGAGGTGATTGGCAGCTACGACTATGTATATGGGAAACCAGGCAGAGGACCCTGGAGCTGATAACAGAGTGGTTCAGCCATGGAGTCCCCCTGGTCCTTATTTCTGAGAGAGAAAAAAAAAATTACATTTTTTTTTTAACATTTAAATCATTTGTTTCACGAGTACGATTCGAACTTTTCCCTCAAGCACAACAGGAAGGACTATTATTATATGCAGCATTTTCCCCCCAACAGAACTTAAGCCGCTTCACAATTACAACATAGCACAGTCCCTGCCCCCAACAAGCTTACAATCGGTTTTGGTGCCTGAGGCACAGGATATATAGTGACTTGTCCAATGTCACAAGGAGCCGACGCTAGGATATGAAGGAGTCAGCGCCTTTACTCACTGAGCTGCTCCTTCAGCACTATATACCAACGTTGGCTAGAAAACCCACATGGTAAAAATCTTGTCAATAAGCAGCAATGGTGACAATAACTTAACGGTCAGTCAGTACCTTCAGCGCCTTTGCTTTTTCTTGATTCTGCAGGTGTTTGAGAAACTCCAGGTCTTCATTACGGCACTGGTAACCAGGCATTTTTTTCAGTAAACCAGAAACCCGCATCCGATTTAATCCTGAGCAAAACAAATCGAATAATTGAACACGAGCATTACATACCAATGTATTTTTCTAAGATTGAAAGTACAATTAACTGGAAAACCAACACTGAAACGCAAGGAGGGGACGTATTTAACTAAAGCCTTAACATTGCAGAACTGGAGCACAAACACGGCACCAGACTTTACGAGAAAAATAAAAACATTCCTTTTAGAACCAGTGGGAGTTTTAGATAAATATGGTGCAGTATTGTGGCACCAGTTTTGAACCATTTTTGCTGCCACAATACCTTGATAGATTTCACCCAAAGAGCTCTAGTCACACACTAGCAAGACATTTTTAGCGTTTTACTCAATGGAAACAAGAGGAGATCACAGCACAGCGAGACCCCAGAGATCGTCACACAAACAAATCATACCAACTGTTATCAGCAACATCATGTAGTTATTTGTAATGGTGAAAGATGAGTTTACAATGCTCTGCCAATTACGTGTTAATCCTCGACAGCAGACCACATGCAGCCTTGATTGTATGTAATGTAATAGAAATGTTTAAAACAACCATGATCAAATTCCAAATGCCGGGGCATAAAATGGTTTGCGTCTCAGCTTCCATTTAATAGGCTAAAAAGCCGCTTCCCAGTGCTGGAAAAGAGATCATTTCCATTCAACTGAATGGCAACACAAATATTTTCCAGTACGGGGAAGACCCTCACAGCATATGGTAAATGTAAGCAGATAGGATCCTGGTTGTGAAGGCGATAAGAACACTCACCATTCCGTTACATTTTGGGAGGACACAGCCTTTGTGGTATTATCTTTGAGTGTCGTTGGAGGTTTCGTTTACAAGCACATTCATTGAGACCAATACTTACCGTGAACAGGTAATTCACTTATTCGCCGGTTACTCTTATTTTCACAATCTTTTGCTTCTTTATGTATCTGTTTCGATAAAACGTGAATAATATTTCATTATAAAAAGCAACAGATGAAGATCTTAAAACTCTTTAAGAATCTTCCGATTGGTGATATAAATAGGTTTACATTTTCTAACTAGACGCGACACAATAATTTTTGATTTAACATAACTAGAAAAAAAAAAAAAACTTCTGCATTTCAAAACATTTGCTTACATTTGAGAATAACCATTATGGTTTCCTTTTTTTACCGACAGACAAATTGTAAAGTAACCAGGGTGCAAAGGTAAGCCTGCACCCCACAATTTTAAGACAATTTGAAAAGTTTGTGTATTTTAAATTCATCTATACTGTTTACTATGATTTTAACGGAAAATATACATCACAAAACTGTCCCTTGTGCAAGCGCGGATTTCCCAAAAAAAGAATGATCACCAAAAAAGGCACGTGTAAAACTAGTGTATATAGTACTTCAGTTTTTATTTTGATCATGTTTTGTCACCAAAGCAACAATTTTATTGAACATGCTTTTTTCCTTTGTTATTGTATTTTCAAAACGTTACTGATTTCATATGTATCTGAGTAAATGAAAACCGTTCACTTCAAACAACACAACCATGGACTATCAAATAAATGCTGCTGTTTAGGGACAAAACAGAATTGCTTATCATAGGAAAGTTTTCAGACACTGGTGTTGTCTGGGCTAAGCAAGGTTTTTGAGAATTCATAGTACTGAATTGAAGTGCACCTGAGAATACTTGATAGCTATATTTGAAGCAGCACTGAAGGATTTCAGCACAATTTGAGATCAGGAATACAAGCATAAATCCTACAGAGTGATCACATAGGGACAGTGTTGCAAATCCTAAATTGGATAGGAGGATCAGAAGTGCAACCACACAAACTAATAAAGCCAGGAGTGACACTTCAAAGCTTACATCACATACAGTATTTTAAATGAAAGCGCCATAAAACAGAGTTACAATATTGGAAACCACCCAACCGCAGCTGCCATCTCTAATGCACCTCCAAATATCATCACGTCCTCTTTTCCTCTAAACAGAGCAAAAATAATTTGTAACATCGTTGATTTTGCCCCCCAAAACATCAAGGGGTGCTGCTCTAATCCACTAAGGCTAAGGCCCCGCTGCACGCGCCCGCCTTGCTTGCCGGCGGCGCGTGCAATTCACTGCACCGCGATCTGCAGTGAATTTTTTTCCGGCGCGGGGGGGGGGGGGGTGGGGGTGGAAGGGGGGGGGGGGCATGGCCAAAACGGGTGGGGGGGCGCGACCGCCCCACAGCGCAGCACTGCAGCCGCCCCTCAGCCCCATGGCACCCTCACACACTCACAGGCACCCTCACACACTCACAGGCACCCTCATACACTCACAGGCACCCTCACACACACAGGCACAGGCACTCGCACACACACAGGCACCCTCACACACACAAATACACATGGGGGGGTGAATCGGGGGGGGTGAATCGGAGGGGGATCAGAGCAGGAGGGGAATCGGAGCAGAGGGGGGAAATCGTAGCAGGGGGGGAATCAGAGGGGGAAATCGGAACGGGAGGGTGAATGGAACGGGGGGGATCGGAGCGGGGGGGGGAGAAATCGGATTGGCTGCTGGGATCCAATCCGTGATTGGTTCCCTTACATGCCACGTGACGCGGCACTCGCCGAAATCACAAGCTCCTTGTAGCTCCGGCTGGCTGACGCGTCACAGCACGCAGTCAGCCACGCCGGAAGGAGCCAGCGGGGACCTCAAGACCAGAGGCAAGCAGCTGGTGGTCTGCGGCTGCGTGCGTGCCACTGGCCGCAGCGGGACCAAAGCCTTACATGTTGCATGTAAAATAACACCCACTTCATCTGGATGTATTTCCTCTTCAGGATCCACGTTCTCTTGCTCACTCTTGGCTTTCCTCAAGCTGGGCTCTGCACACTGTTGCTCGAAGGATATTTCTTCACGCTCTTCAACGTGGGCAACTTTAGCCTTCGGCTTGGTGGCTGGTTTGTCACACGCCATTGAATCCTTGGATATCGCTGGTGTCTTGCTCAGTTTTTCCTTTGCAAGAGGCTGGTTTTCCTTCAGGACATCAGACTTTGTCATCGATTCTTGATGGCTTGTTAATATGGGAGTGCGCTGAAGCTGTTTGCCAGAAGGAACCATATTGTCTGTGATTTTCACAGCATTATTTGTGATTAATTTATACAATTCCCCAAAGGAGCCAAGCCTTACTGCCCTGGGTTCAAATATCTGGGAGGGCAAAGGAGGCAAGATCCCTGGGCCAGGACTTCGTAGAAGTTGGCGTCCTGGGTGCAGAATATTCGTGGGAGATGGATAGAGGGAGCCCTGTGGCTTGTGCTTGCTTTTTACGGGATTGTGGTCAAAAGCATTTTCCTGCTCAGGTTTTTTCAGCTCCTTGAATTCTTTGGAAAAGTTCTTCACTTCTTGGTCGTTGAGGGCAGTTATAGGACATTTCCCAGCAGGGATCACCCTCTCTGTCTTGTGTAGAGACATTGCCTGTATTAAAAACACACAACATGCATATTAGAATATATCTATATATAAAACTCAAAGTGTTGTTTGTGCGTCCCTGTAGACAATTTGATTGGTCCGTCTGCCCTCCCACGGCTCTCATTGGCCGGTGTGTCGTGCCCCCCAAGGCTCTCATTGGCCGGTGCGCTCTAACCCACTCACACCACAGGAGCTGTGGAGGAGGGGAGCTGTCTGTATGGCAGCCGTTAACTCTTCTCCCCCCCCCCCCCCCGTGCCCGTTTCACAGGCTGCCCCTGCCCACTGCGGCTCTGTGAGGGTGGGGGGGAGGCCGCAACACACAAACAGAGAGACACTGCGGCAGTACTTACCGGCAGACGGGGTAATGCCACACATCACCTCCCTGCCTGACCCTGCACCTCCCCGGCCCGCTATCACCGAGGCCTCCGGGGCTGCGAGTGTGGAGAGGCGGGAGCACCGGGAGGCCCATGAGGAGAGAGGCCTCACTCCCGGCTACACCGCTCACACACCGGGGGGGGGGGGGGGGGGGAGGGGAACGACCGCAGCACCGCAGCACCGCATTCACTCTGTGTCTGGTGACGGAGCAAGCCAAGGGACAGCTTCTCCTGTGCCCAGAGAGAGGTCACGTTATACAGGGGTGACACGCTGTATACAGGGGGAAGAGACTGCTTCCAAGGGACACTCAGAGTTGTATACACTGAGGTACACGTGGCTCCGCCCCCTGACCCGTTTTGGACACACACCCCACGCAAAAAAAAAATATACCTGCAGACCGCAGTGCAGTGAGTTGCACGCGCCGCCGGCAAGCAAGACGGCAGGGGGGGCGAATCACCAATGTGTAGGGGGGGGAACGGAGGTGTGAAGGGGGGGTGGAGGTGTGAAGGGGGGGGTGGAGGTGTGAAGGGGGGGGCGGAGGTGTGAAGGGGGGGGGACACCAGCTGTGAACGTGGGAGGGGATCCCAGCTGTGAATGCGGGAGGGCCGCATTCACGTGCAGGGGGGGGGGTGCAGATTGCTGTCACCGGGGCTGAAAGGAGAGGGGGGGCGGAGATAAGGGGTGAGCGGAGAGAGTGGTGGAGCGGGAACATTCTATCCCGGGCAACACCGGGTATATCCGCTAGTAGTAAATAAGTATAAAATGATTTCTACCACCATTTCATCAAGTCAGTAAAACAATACAAATTAACAAGGCGTGGTTAAGGAATATCATAATTTTGTGTTTAGAAAAAAAAAAGTTGCCACACAACAGTTTGATAAAACAAATGTGGGGTGGGTGGATGGATGGATGGGGGGGGGGGGGTGGATGGATGGGGGGGGGGGTGGATGGATGGGGGGGTGGATGGATGGGGGGGATTGGCCCCAGCTACAGTAGCTCACATATACAAACACAAACATGCATGGGATAACAACGCAATTGACCTTAACAGTAGTAGTAGTAAATAAGTATAAAATGATTTCTACCACCATTTCATCAAGTCAGTAAAACAATACAAATTAACAAGGTGTGGTTAAGGAATATCATAATTTTGTGTTTAGAAAAAAAAAAAAGTTGCCACACAACAGGTTGATAAAACAAATGTGCAACATTATGTGGATTATTGATCAAGACTACAAAAATGTAGCAAGGCTGGTGGCAGGGGGGGGGGGGTAAACAGGATAGGATTTATCGAAGAAAAAAATAACATTGGTTCAAATGGAACTGATGCAAAAGTAAAATGCTGTTTTTGCACTACCGAGGCTTCAATAAAACAGTCCACAAGTGTGTACATATACACATCTAGCTCACGGTACTAAGGCAGTTCCTCTTAGCACCCAAGTGTTCCAATGACAGTGACATGTTAAAGGGGTTGATGCCTTTTTACCAAAATTATTGCAGCTACCAGACTGGGTGGGGGGGTGGGGGGATGGCCCCAGCTACAGTAGCTCACACATACAAACAAAAACATGCATGGGATAACAACGCAATTGACCTTTTAATATAACAAGAAATATGTATTATTCTGTTTCTTTGGATAGAAGGATTATCTTTTCGATTGTACTCATGGGGGGGGGGGGGGTAGCTTGTGAGAGAAACGGGTATTTTATCTTATACTGAACATCATCAACACCACACACCCCATGTTGCAGATGATCAGATTGGCAAATTCAGTTTAAGATATAATTTATTAGAAAGCCTCCATCCGCCCAGTGTACCCCTTACACATATCATGGTCCTTCCTAGATTTTTTTTTATCCCAGTAAAGGCTTCACAGTAGCCTTCCCAGCCAGCAGAATGAGCTGCTGTTGTGGCTTGTAGCATGGAGGTGTCAGCTGTACCCAAGGATAAGCAGAGCAACTTCCAACAGTATATGATCAAACAAAAAATGCATTTTAATGGGAAATGTGTTACTTTTATCAACAATAACTGTCTTTGCGCTGTTTGGGAACGTTTGGTTTTTTTTTTTTATTTCAGCCCCTGCCCGCCAGCGGAGTGCGGCTCCCCCACTGCCTCGTGGCGGCTCCCCCACTGCCTCGTGGGATGTGTTGCCGGCTGCTGCTCGGCGCCAACTAAGCGCTGGTGGCCACTTACCGCCTTCGCCAACGGCTGCCTGCGCACGTGACCCCGCGCACGCAATAACCCGCGTTCCAAGACACTGCACAGTATCAACCGTTTTCAACAGGCGCGCTGCTGCCCCCTGATTGGGCGGGAGGCGAGCGGTCCTATTGGCGGGCTAGTCCGGTTCAGAGCTGTGATTCGCTCTCCCCCAGTTGCCCAATTGAAAGCTTTTCGATTTAGTGACGTCATAGGTGCCCTCTGGCGTCCAACTGGAGGATGTGTCCTATGTGAGAGGTTATATGGGTTGAACCTGGAGTTTATAAATGTAGTGTTCGCCTGGCCATTCAAAGAGGCGCTGGGTGGCTATAAATATAAGTTAATAAGATCAGATTAGAATGTTGTGGGTGTTGTAGTGAAGTGAAAATACCATTATACAACACATCTAGATCAGGCGTGTACAATTGTATTGGGCGGCTGCTGTACTGCTGCCCCCTACACAAAGTATAAATTAATAGCTAAATCGAAACTAAATAACGCCAAAAGTAAACAAAGGTAATAAAAACAATAAAATATTACAAAAAAAAAAATGTGAAAAAATGTGAAATCCTAAAAAAAAAAAAATGTAAAAAAAAAGTGTGCAGAAAAAAAAGCGAGTGCAGAAACTAAAAATTTGGTAAGACCTACGCTTCCGCACGCTTGCGGAAACGTGCGCGAGCCCCTGCTAAAGCCGCTCTCATTGCGGCTGCAGGGCCTCACTGCCGAGCAGCAGTGCGCCTCAGCACGGGTCAGCGCTCATGCCCGAGGCCTTCGATTGATTTTCGAGAGCACACTTGAGCGTCTGTCGACAGAGCTGTACTTATGTTTAATAAAGTTAATTGCCGAAAATGTCTGCTCTCAAAACAAATATGGGGAATAACTTAAGGCTGCGTCCACGCTGCCGCTGACCGCGCCTGGTGCGATCAGAACAATCAATTTTAATTTTTCCAGCCACGCAACGCGCGCTTATGAGCATGCGCGCTGGGTGCTTGCTGAGACAAATTAAATTGAGTTTCAGGCGTGCTGATGGGTCACATGACCTCAGTCAGTCAGCGCCAGTCAGTGTTTTGGCAGTCCCGTTCCCCCCGCTTGCACTGACAGAAAAAGTTGCCGGACACCCGAACGCTCATGCTTGTAGAGTTTGTGACGTCACCACTCTCAGGCTTGAGCACGGTCCGCGGCACGGGGGTCACAGCCTTGAATTTAATTGATTTGATTTATTGTTTTTAATTGTTAAAGAAGTTATTCAAATTGTGTTTATTTTTTTTAAATTATGTTCATATTGTTCCTTTTCTTAATTGATTTTTTTTTCTTCTTTTTTTGCTACTTCATCAGGCGAGCCATTCCAAATGCAAAAATCTCCAAAATAGAAATCTACAATGTAATTTCATGCTCACCCAGCAGCCATATTGTTCTCCCAGGCAAGTATTTTTGGGGTTTATTTACCGGCAACCAGGGGTGAGGAGGAGCCTTGAAACAAGAGCAGCGCAGTTAAGCTCCCCTGAACACCACTAAGAAGAAATACCACTCCCCGCTCCCCCAAAAAAATCGCTTTACCTCGTCATTGTCAGAGTGACTAAATGGGTTAACTCAGGGGAGCGCAAACTGGGGGGGCACAGGATTTTTTTAGGGGGCGCGGCGGTTGCAGAGGCCCCGCGCTCTTCCTCGAGGCATTTAAATTAAATGCCGGGGGACCACGCGAGGCCTCTGCAACTTCAATTTACCAGGATTCAGCCAGCTTCTGTACATGTCGTCATGACATCACAGCGTCATTTGGGTCACGTGACGTCACAAGGCCCTTGAAGAAGGATCTGAAGCCGTGGACCCCAGATCTCTCCCACTTCAGCCGCGGGCAGTCAGCGGCAGTGGAAAGGAGAAAAACAAAGATGGCGCCGAGCTGAGCGAACGGGAGCGCGCATCGGCGAACCTAGACAAAGAAGGAGTGAGATAGGTTGTGGGACATCTCTTAGAGAAGGGCAACTCTGAGAAATTCAGCAGAGAAAGGCACAGCAGGAAAAGAGCCAGAGGTGAGAGCTGCCACTGAAAGAGAGAGAATAGTATGGCAGAGGGAGACACAGTGATCACAAGGCAGGACCTCCAGAACATGCTCAAAGAACTGCAAGCGGGTTTTCAGCCAGCCCTGGATAGAGCTGTAAATAAATTTAAAGCAGAAGTCTTTTTATTGGCCAAAAGAACTACGGAGCTGGAAAATAAGATGGACGTTTCCATACAAAACCAGGTAAATACTGACAATAAGGTCCTGCGTCTCAACGAAGAGATAAGAGCTATGAGGGGCGGTATGGATGACCTGGAGAACAGGGAGCGAAGGCAGAATCTACTAATTCAACATATCCCTCAGACGGTGTCCGCGGAAGCCCTCCAGCCATATCTTAAGAGACTGTTTCTGTCAATTGACCCCCAGCTACAAGATGGTGACTTTTTGATGAATAGAGCTCACAGAGCCTTGGGCCCGAGATTTGATGACCCCAAAAAAAGCAGAGGCGTGGTTCTGAGGCTTCATCAATATGCAACCAAGGAAAGGATTATAAAAGGCTGCAGAAACAGAGACTCAATTGAATTCGAAAATGACTATCCAGATTTTCCAGGACCTGTCCAGGTTGACAATAGATAGGCGGAGAGGGCTGCGACCGGTGACTGCAGTACTTGAGGAAAGGGGTATTCACTACCGTTAGGCCTTCCCATTCCGCCTTATAGTCAACCATGAAGGCAGACAGATCTTGCTTTGTTACTCTGAGGAATCTGCATCCTTCCTATCGGCGTTAAATCTGACCCCCAGGGATGGATCGGGTCAGCAGCGAAGATCTCAGAACGATAACACAGAGGATGATCGATCAGCTGAGGGGACGGTAGCCCGGAGAGGAATGGGCTAAGATCGGCTACGCTCTTGCGGGAGTCCTACTGAGTCCCTCTGCTGTTCACCAGAACCTTGGAAGACTCAATAAGAGTCCACGGCCGTTCCCCTAACCGACGATCCGGCTTCCCACGGCGACCCTGAGAAGTCTATACCAGATCTATAGCTAGGTTTGTTTTCCCTCTGCTTTTCCCCCCTGTTTCCCCATTTATTCCTTATAATCTATTGTAGGGACTGTTTCATCTGCAATTTGGAGTCTACCGCCCACTTTCTGCATGCCAGTCAGCTGACTGGTGGATGAAACCGATAAACGAGCGGATTGAGGGTCCTGGCGATGGGTGAGGGGGCCTTGGCCCAAAGACTAGAGAGGGATTGTTTATGTTTATGAACCAAAAGGACATTAAGCTTCACTGAAGGTCAAGAGCAATTTTTGCTTGAAAACTAACACTTATAGATACTGAACATTTAATGATAATACATAAAACCCCTTTTTTATATTTTTGCCCGGGAAGCCTACCCCTATATGTGTATTCTAATACGAAAGGTTTGATTTGTTTACCGGTCCCACAGATGTTAGGAATGGGTGTGTTTATTAAGGGGTATTTTCCTTTCCCCTTTCCCTATTTACTGATGCAGCGGCCGTTATTCGAACACTTCACACGTCATGTACATCGGAATCGCGATTTGAAACCACGGGATGAATTCCAGCCTTCCCGCACTAAGATGCGAGCGCAGCGAGTGCAGAAAAACGAATTTGAGTGTTCTGGCTTTAAAAAACATGAAATTGACACAGTAGCACAGTACTGTACACATTACAATTCATCCATTTTATTGCAAACGAAGAAACAGAATCCATGAAATTCAAACAAAACATCCACGATAAGCGCGGGTGCCAGGGGCGATTGGCCGCGTTCATGCTGCGTGGGGAACAGCAGAGAACTCAAAATCGGCGCCGTGATATGTTCGAATTACGGCTGCTGCATCAGTATATATGTACTTTAAAGCAAGCTCCGGTGCGGGTATTATTCGGGGATTGAGAATAGAAGAATGCGGGGTGTGTAGTCAGTAGGGCCATATGCCCGCCAGGCCGTGTAGGGTCTGGCCGCAAAATTGGGATGTGTAGCTGGTTACACTCATCTTTCTTTACCGTTTAATTTTTTTTTTGTTACCCAAGTTTCAGGAGGGGGAAAGTTCCCTCATTTATTTTTCTACCCCCACCTGTTCACAACAACCATTAAAGTTTTTCGTTCATAACTTTCACATGTGAGAGAGAGACACAATATTGGGAATGACCAATCAAGCGCCATTGAAGTTTGTATCCCTGAATATTAAAGGCCTTAATAGTAATGGTAAGCGCAGATTGGCCCTAAAAGAATTTAGGAATCTGAAAGCAGATATTGTTTTTCTGCAAGAGACACACTTTGATACCCAGCAGCCCACCAAATACTTTCAGCGGGACATACCCTGTAGCATTTTACTTGTCTTTTAGTAGCAAAAAAAGCGGGTAATACTGGTAAAACAGGATATCCCTTTCCAGGCATTGGAGGTTGGAGAGATCAAGAGGGAGGTCCCTTGTGGTTAATGGGCTCCTCTCTGGCCAACAGATTATGTTAGTGAATATATATGCGCCCAACGAGGGACAAATTGACTATTTAAGGGAAACACTGGAATCTATGAGAGCTAGCCGAGATCAGCTGCTGATCCTGGGAGGTGACTTTAATATGGTACCAGATCCAGATATGGACAAGTCCACTCACACAGAGCAATCACACTCTGCAATGACATAGTGTAGCAAAGAAATTTAGACTGCTACTTAAAGAATTTGGTTTGTGGGATGACTGGCGTAGCTCACATAAAGGACAGAGGGATTATTCTTTTTATTTACCCCCACACGATTCGTACTCCAGAATCGATAATATATTTGAATCCCCAGGTATCTTGGAGGTATTGGTTCATTCAGATATAGGGCCGATCATGTTGTCAGACCATGCCCCGGTGGCGATATTGTTTGATCCCCCATTTGCCAGGACTCGATCATTCCATTGGAGGATGAACAACTCCCTACTAAATTATCTGGAGATTAGTACTCAAATTGGAAATTCGCTTAAAAATTATTTCCGTATTAATAATGGGTCTGTAGAATCAACAGCAACTCTATGGAAGGCTGAAAAGGCCACGATCAGAGGACAGCTCATCTCAATAGCATCACACAGAAAGAGAACAAAAATAGAGAAACAGAACATTTACACCAAAAAAAATTGTAAAATTAGAATATTCACAAAAAAAAAACCCGTTGAGGAAAATTTATAACATTCTGGCAAGAGGAGAACTTAAGAGGTTGCAATTAGAAGATGTAGAGAAGGCCCTTAAGTGGACTAAAAAGACGTATTATGATAAGGGAGACAAGGCAGACCGTTTACTGGCAAATAGACTCAAAGGGATCAGGTTGAGAACTTTGGTTCCCGCTATTGGAATGAAAGGAGGAGAATTGACTTACAACCCCTCTAAGATAGCAGAGGAATTTGCTAAATTCTATACGGACCTTTATGACATAGATATCTCAGCCCCAAATGCTAAAATCCAGACCCAGATTGAGGATTATTTTAGAGATTGCAACCTCCCAAAATTGACAGAGAAAGACCATCAAACTTTATGTAACGGTGTTTCCCCCACACAATTGCAGATAGGGACCATTACAGGGTGTATGGTGCATATACCTGCTGGCAACAGGAGGGCTGAGTTGTCCGCCGATGGTAGTGGGGACACAGCAACAGGCTTCTGGGGTTCATACCCCACATATCTCCTTAGCAGTGCACCGCCTCCATCTGCCCTAGGCTCCAGGAACTGAAGATGATCTCCCACGGTAACACTTATTACCTCTCCCACCAGTAACGTCACGCTCCAGGCAGGAGGTATATTGCAAAACAGGAACGGGTTTATTACTACACTCTGCAGTAACAGTTACATGGCAGTCTTCTGCCGGATACAGTCAGGTCAGCTATCACTGAAGATGGTCCCTGGACCATCACTACAGGCCAAGGGCACTCGCAGCCGTCCTAGCTCTTACCCACCTCCCTAGCGGAGGCAGAGGTAAGATACACACTTACTCTCCCCCAAGGGGAAGAGGAATAGAGTGGGCCCAATATGCAGCTTTTCCAATGTGTGACCTGCCTTCCTCAAGTGGGGGAAGGTACTCCTAACTTTAGCGCGGTCTTTGCCTTTAAGTACACCCAGGAGAGGGCACCAGGTCTGTCCCAGGATTGGGCAATCTCAGACCTGCTGTCACCGCCTCCTCTGACACTCAGGGGCAGCACCAGTGAAGGGGGAAACACCCATTATGACTACTGGTAGGCCTGCTGTACCAGGGCTTACTGCCAGGAGAAGGGCAGTTTAGTAGTCAGGAGTGACCCTGCTACATTTAAATGCAAAAATAACTCAGATAGAGCTAGTAAGGGCGGTTACTGGGTCATTGAAGCCATCAAACGGACCTAGCCCAGATGGTTTTTCAAATCTGTACTATAGAATTTGTATAAGAATTCTAGGACCATGTTTATTGGATTTATTTAACGATTTTCTTAGCGGAAAACAAATCCCCCTACAGATGACGAAAGCCAATATAGTGGTGATCCCTAAACAGGGTAAGGACCCCATATGTTGTGGTAGCTACAGGCCAATGTCATTGCTTAATACGGATATGAAAGTAAAATTATGGCTCACCGGTTGAACCCAATACTTGCTAGATGAATGCATTATGATCAAGTAGGTTTTGTGAGCGCACACCAGGTGTCGGATAACACCAGGAAAATTATTCATGTGATTGAACAGATACGTAAATCTAAAGTGAAAGCAGTGTTGTTGTGCCCTCTATCAGACACCAACAGCCACTTTGAAGATTCCAGGGAGTGAGAGGAATCTAATAACAAATAAGAATGGCGTATAACAAGAAAACACACTGGATGGCGTTCAACTACTCCCTTTAAAAACCCAGTGATTTAAGTGAATGGGAAATAATATTATCATAAAATAATGTGCCAGCACAAATAGTCTATAGCAGGGGAGCACAAACTTTTTTCCCTGCGCCCCCCTGCCGGCAGTTCCCCTCTCTCCGCGCCCCCCTCTTACCTCAGCTCCAGAGTCACGTTGCCATGGCAACGCGTCTACGAAGCCGCCAGAGCAAAGGTAAATGAGGTTTATAGAGGCCTTCGCCGCTTCCCCGGCACTTAATTTAAGTGCCTTCGGGAAGCACGTGGGGCCTCTGTAAAACCCGCGCCCCCCGCAGTCAGTCTCGCCCACCGCTGGTCTAAAGCACCAAAACAAATGGAATAAAGTGAAATAGAGTGAATATATATATATATGAAATAGAGTGAATATATATATATATATATATATGCAAATATAGCTGTATGCTCATCTGCATGTCTTAGGCAGGTCTGCAACCCCGCCTTTCCCCATTATCACCCAGCATACAGCACTTCCACTGCAGCAAGGGATTCTGGGAAATGACATGCAAATGAGCACACAGTGTCACTTTTTGCCTCAATAACCATTTTTAACATGGTTCCCTATAGGCTTAAGCTTGCTGCATGGTCACAGCTTTGAGCACAGCCAGGGTTAAGGTGCATACCCAGAAAACCACCCACAGACAGCCGTTTCGACCTTGATGGGTCTCATCAGTGTGGGGTTGATTTTACTGGGAATGCAAGATATATATATATATATACAGTGTTCGACAAACCTATACATTTACAAGCCCCGGGCGAGTGGATTTAACATCGTGGCGAGCTCCTATTGGCCCAAGTCACTTCCGGTCACGCTGATTCGTCCGACCGTGATCGTCAACAAGTGCCTCTGTCTCCTCTGCCTCTGTATCCTCCGGTTCACGCAGTGAACCATGCTCTACGCGTTTCTCTGTATGGATTAACCGCTTCCTCAGTGCCCCCTGTCCCCTCTTCTTTTTGCCTTGATAATCGAACCTATCGTGGCTACAATCAGAACTTCCCCAAATATACAAGGGATTAAAATAAAAGATGAGTGTTACAAAATATCACTCTTTGCGGATGATATTATTCTTACTATATCTTACCCATTGACATCTCTCCCGAATTTGCAATCCGCTCTCCGTGGGTTTGGGGAGCTATCAGGGAATAAAGTCAATGTAGGTAAGTCGGACGCAGTAAATTTAACGTTAACGGAAATGGAGGTTGAGGTCCTTAAACGGTAGTTTAACTACAAGTGGAAAAAGACCCATCTAAAATACCTGGGTATACACCGTACTAGAGACTACAACTCACTATATAAATATAAATATCCTGAGCTTTTCTCAAAGATAAAAAAGACCCACAAGCTTGGAACTCTCATTGCCTTTCCTGGATAGGGCATATAACCGAGGTTAAGATGAATATCCTCCCCAGACTTCTGTATTATTTCCAGACACTACCAGTATCTGTCCCACATATAAATATAAAAGAAATTCAACATCGAATTATGCAATTTATTTGGAAACATAAACAACCGAGAATAGCCAGGTCAATTATGTTGGAGTCTAAGTAAGGAGGTGGGTTGGCAGTACCAAATATTTTAAAATATTATATAGCCTCTGTGACGGTGAAGGGGTAACCAGGCTCACTAATAAAAGTTAAGCCCACTTGGTTGCCCCTGATCCGTGTTTTGGGGTCCTAGAGTGTCAGCTCTTGTACCTGACTGTCGTATATGCATTACTGTGACTGTGTGTCACAATTTTGGAGCAGAGAAAGTGTGTATTAACGCATTGGACTTCTCTCAGTGCACAGCTACATCAAATGTACAAACCGTTTTATAGATCTGGTGCAGCTGCTAGAGAGCAGAAAGTTCATGCCACATTAAACCTAGCGGTCACACAGATTGAAGGGAACATTAAAAAAAAAAAAATTTACACTGACTCAAGGGCTTACTCAATAAAGTGCAAGAGTGCTGATTCGACACTGAACAACAGTTTCCGTGTGGTAACACCAAATCAGCACTATTGCACTGTATCGAATAGGTCCCTCAGATTTGATTACATCTCATAATTTGTGCCATGTTACTCCCGAAATAGCAAGTTGATGCACATTGAATAAAAATTAGGAAAAATTGAGGGAAATGTACAAAGTGCTGATGCGCGGTTCAAATCAATAGCAGTTAATGCTGGATCCTGGTTCAATACCCTATGTCTGTGTTTTGTGAATCCCAGCGATTGACACAGGCACGTAAAAACAAAAAGAATGCTAATTTTTCCAAAACGGTGTTAGCTAAGGGCCCAGAGCCAGACAAGGTTTCTTAGGCAAACCACCCAACATTATATTTATATAAAAACTCGGTGTGTGATTAACCTGTGCGCAAGCACATTGGCTATTCCAAAAATCTGGTGTAGCCAATGGGCTGAGGAGAGGTTTGAGAAACACTGCTTAGTACACAGACCCCTTTCTCTTACATCGTCATTTTGTACCATGATATTTCATATATGATCATTAAATCTGCTTACAGGAATTGTGTGTTTGCAAACAACAAGTAAAATCTTTACAAGTAAAAGAAAAAAATTAAATTAAAGTAAACATGCATTAAGAATTAAATACTTTTTTTGAAAACAGATACCACACAATATATTTTTCATGGAAGGAAGAGAACAGAAGGAACCTGAAGCAACAATGCTAAAAAAAATGTTTAAAAAAAAGTTAAGTAGTTGCCATCAAGCTGAACAATGTAAGTTGATGGGCCACTAACACAAGTTACACATTCCACCCCAACTGTAATGTTTGCTGATAAATGTCTAAGTACCAGATAGTACAGTACCTTCCTCTTAATGCTAAAGAATATGGTGCCATGCAATCGCTTTGTAGTAAACATTTAAACAGATTCTACAAAATGCATCAAAGCACAGCATTCAGTAGGATTTTTCTCTCTTCCCTTTACCCGTGACTGTTTCTTGCACCAACTGTGCAGGTAAATGCCTTCGATACATATTTCCTTCTAGAATGAAACTCATGAAAAAAAAGAAAGAAGAATGTGTTCCTTTCTCACTCAATCTAATCCGGAATTTCAGTAGTAGACAGGCATTGTGCAGTTAGTTTCACAGCATCTGTAAAGAACATTCCTGAATGGTTTAGTGTCTTGGGGTCTTATCCATTCTAATTAATCAAATGAACAAGACAATGAACAGGTTTAATTCACAATTGTGCTGATCACACATATATGTTTGAACATTCCACAATTGTCCTCAGCACTCCATAAGTTTAAAGTCTTAGAGGGGTATCTACGACTCCCTAACAATAGAAGCTCTAGTACACTAGCCCAAAACGAATTTAATAAACACTGGATACAATTAAAACAAAAATAGGGTGGAAAGTACAAATTTATTTCATATACACAATCTACAAACGTGAAGAAAAAAAAATCACACAGCATCAAGACCGCAAATAAGTACTGTAAATGCCTAAGCACAACTATGCATGAGAATGATCTACAGACTTCTATACATACAGTAACTAAACCAGCACTACAACACCAACGCACAAATGAAACAAAGTGCAGAGGATAAATAAAAATTACACAACAATCACTAAGGGGTTAGAAAAATAAGTGCACAAGAAATGAATGAGCAGGGGAGCTAAATGAGCAGGGGGCAACGTAAACGCTTCAGGGTGATTGTTTACTAGAGCTTCTATTGTTGGGGAGTCGTAGATACCCCTCTAAGGCCGAGTCCATAGAAGGACAGGCTGCGCTGAGCCGTGCGGACGCTCCGCGCTGAGCCCCTGCATCCTCAATGAAGATGCCTTGAGAGAGGGCTCACGCGAGCGTCCGCAGGCGTGCTGACAAGTTGGATTTTTCAGCCGACAGCCAAGCTGTTTTTCAGCGCGCTGTCGGCTGAAAACATCCAATCAGCACGAAGCAGCGTCAACGTCACGGCGCCGTGACGTCTGCGCCGTGACGTTGACGTCAGTGCGTTGCGGGCGATTGGCCCAGCGACGTCACTGCCCCGCCTCCCACCACCTCCCCCCGCATCCCGATCGCCTGGCCTCAGCGTCAGCGTGGTCCAGCACGGCTCCCCCCCTATATGGCCCCAGCCTAAGACTTTAAACTTATGGAGAGCTGAGGACAATTGAGGAATTTATGTATGACTTGTTTTTTTACGAATTAGGGATTCCTTATGTCCACGTGCACCCATTATATTGCCATAGATATTGTAGGGTGGTGCCGTTTGTCTGTGTATATACATAAATCAGTTTGCCATCAGTCATTAGTACAACTGTTTTTAGATGTTAAATTATATTTTAAAAAAACTTCAATTCTAGTGCCAAAAACATAAAAACAAAATGATATAATGAAATGATGCTTTTGTGAGGAGGATGATAGCAGCTCGTACCTAGCGGAGGAAAGAATTCCAAACGTGCAAGCATGCAGATGATTTATAAAGCTATATATTTATAGTCATCACCAAACCACTAACATCACTACTTTCCAAAGTCAAAAACCGTTGAAGGATTTTATAATGTGCTCAGGATGAAACACGAAAAAAAGTAATTTTTACAAAAAATCTACACTTTTTCAAATATTTGTGCCATGTCAGATTCATAGCAGGAAAAGAGTATCCAGTGGCTGTTTGAGAACATCTGTGGGAAAGGCCAAAGGTTCGGTCAACTTTCAAAGTCAATGATTTATCCGTCTGAAAAAGGATGACGTGGAGTCAACAATTCACACAGAACTGCAAAGTATTTCCAAAATCTACACGCATGGGTATGTTCCCATTTTCAGACTACAACGTCAATACGAATACATTTTTACCAGCCAGAAAAATGCAGTATTGTACGAAAAAGCAGTAAATCAATCTTTTTTGAAGAGTATGGAACATAATATTTCCCCTCCATGGAGTTACACTTAATAAAATACACTTCCTTTTCATATGAATGTAACCCTGTTAACCTCCCCCACTTATCGCAGATAGGGTCTATTACGGGGAAAACTATGCTTGTCACTTGGAGTAGTGTGGTGCATACCTGCTGATAAACAGTAGCCCTGAGTCTCCCGCATGGTGGTAGGGGATAGCAAAAGGACAGGTTTCTGAGGCATATATGAATTCTTACTCACGGTGACAGCACCTCCATCTCTCTCTTGCAGTCCCCAGGATCAGGGGAGAAATCCCTGCTTGAGTCTCGTTCTCCTTCTTCCCAATAGATTTCAATCTCAGGACAGAAGTATAGTAAACAGTATCTCTTTATTCACTATGCACACAGCACAGCAGTCACTCAGCAGAACTAGGGCCTGCACCCTCAGTATGTTCCTGGACTACACTCCCAGCCAGAGGCCACCAGGAGCAGTCCTAGCTCTTCCCTTTCTCTCTGGTAGCATAAGGGAAACAGTCTCCCACCGCTCCCTAAGGGAGGGCACACAGTGTACAGAGCCCTGCACACTGCTCTCGGGTAGACCAGCCTCTCTAATGGTAGAGGCAACTGCTAAATACAGGAAGTGCAGCCCCTTAAGTACAGATCCAGCCCCTTGCCCCTGATTGGACCCCAGGCCTGATTACACTACCTTCTCTGTGACTCACTGAGCTGCAGAGGTGGGGAAAACCCATGATTACTCCTGGCAACCTGCCCGTACCAGGAATTACTGCCAGGAGGAGGGCAGATGTATTAGCCCAAACCAGACAGGGCTACACTCTCCCTCTGGTGGAATCCACTGGTCCCCACTTGGACCTAAATTTGCTGGGCCATCCTGTAGGTGAAGAACCTGCAACAAATATATCAAACAATACAGTGTACATAGTATGCCATCATAGTACCTGCAGTTTACAAACCCACCCACCCGGGATGGTGATAACAACTGGGATGTCTCCAACATAGAGAATCCTTTTTAATAATAATGTCTAGGGTCAGGTTTTTTTACGGTACGACCATTGTGGTCAACCACCTTTGCAAAATAAGTCTGGGGAGGACCATTTTCAGAACGGTTCACAATCGTATGCATAAAAATGTTCCGCCCTACACTCTAGACCCTCATGAGGTAGCATATTCTCTCTTCAGTGTGGTACGCTGAGTTACTATTTTTAGAGCTCAGGTAATCTATTACTGCGTCTCGGAGCAAGGTCTCTCTTTTCTCCTCAATTTCCAACATAATGGGCTCAGGCACGTATGGATACTCATAGCCATGAGATTGCCTATACCTGGCTACTATGGCTCTGTCTGCTCGGCTTAATTTAATCAGCTTCTTACCATGGGCCTTTCCTGGCAGTACCCAGAATAAAGGTTCCACTGGAGCAATCTCATCATACAGAATAGAAGGCCCTTTAGGTGTTACAATCCCTTGCTGGATCGCCCTTAGTCTCCTACGGAGCTCTTCAGCAGCCTCCTCAGTGGAGTAAGCGCCTTCATCCCACCAATGATCTACTATATCTCCATCTATTAATACAAACCGGGCATAGCTACCGAATGCCTTTGATATAACGGAGACCACCATTTCCTACTATGATCCGTGGACTCTGGTGAAGGTACTGATTTCTCAGTATCCACTCTAGACGATACCCCTGAAGTATCCGACCCACCAGACACTGACCCTTTTGGGTTTACCCCTAAATACAGTCTTCAATACAGTAGGATTCATTACAGGCAGTTTGCTAGACACAGGTATTTCCCCCTCCGACCCCTCATCGCTTGTCACCCAATTCCGCCAGTCCATGGATGGTGTGGGGGCTTTTGGTGTCTTACTCTTAGACCCCCAGTGACCAGGACATGAACCAGGGCTGGACGGGGCAGTGGCAATGGCAGGAACACTGGAAAGTGGGGTTTGGGACGGGGCAGAGTCCTGGAAAAGGTCCTTAAGTTGGGCTATGCTGCGACCAGTTGGAGTCTTCTTAATGTCCTGGTCTACAGACCTCCGTTTCTCTCAGCCCGCAACAGATTGCAAGTACTTCTCCATGTCCTCCTTGGAAGGAATGGTGCTCAATGGAGCAGTAGCAGCACCGTCCCGGTCCACTCCGGCACTTGACATGGAAGTGACGTCATCATTCAGGGACATCGCGGAATCCCGGTACAGGTCCAGGTCCTGCACCGGAAGTTCATCATCCGCAGTGCACGTCACCGGAAGCTTGGTGTCGCTCGTCATTCTGAAGTAGGCACCAGGATGGGCCTCGTCTCCAGACTCCTCCGCAGCAGCCTGTCGGGAGTAAGGGGATGGTTTCTCACCACTCCGCTGGCTCGGGATGGTCTTCTGGTCCTCTGGAGCAGCCAAGGGGACCTCCTCGATGACACTAGGAGCCTCCACGGCCGTGGGGCTTCTACGTGGCTCAGGCCACACCAGCACCTGTCATGGGATATCCAGGCTCACCCGCTCCACATCACTGGTAAGTGGTCGTCTGTTTACAGCACTGTTGGAGTGGTCCGCCGGTTGGCGCATCACCACAGATGACACGCTGTCATGGTCGTTGTACGACGAATGAGGCAGGGACACCTCCGTAGGGGAACAACTTCGTGGCCCCTCTCATTCACTGACTGCAATCGGTACGAAACGGTCCCGCTCCGGTACCACCAGCGATAGCGATCCCCATTCTCCCTGGACAGTCACCTTCTTGGGTTCCACCATCACGGTTTCCGCCTCTGGAACCGGGGTACACGGACCCCCTGGAGCACCAGGTAGGGCGCACGGGCCCACGTTGGTGGTAACATCGAGGCTATCCACTTCGATTAGTGTTGCTTTCAAGCCATCCGGCTGGGCAACAACTGGCGGGAACGGTTCTACCAGCCATAGGTAGTATATCCCACACTGCGGACACCTCGCGGTAGTACTGGGTTCATCCCACGGTACAGGAAAAGGGAGACCAAAAAGCGCACCAGCAAAAACGGAGCAGGAAGGACCCAAAACGAAAAAAATTATTAAAAGGGCACTTTAATGTGACAGAAGACCCATCCAACGCGTTTCGAACGTCACAGCGTTCTTTTTCAAGGATAAAAAACAATATACTAACATCCATTAAATACCCTCTTACCTGTGGGCTGTTTCGCGCCAAAAAACGGAACTTGATGACGTCATGACGCTACGCGCGTCATCGCGCATGCGCAGAGCGACCCAGTGTCGTTCTAAGGGCAAAAGAAGTCCCACAGGCAGTGTGGCCATATTGGTTAAGGGCAAGCCATAGAGTATCATAGACCCAATGAATGCAATAAACCTCCCCATGAAGTTTACTCGCAGTGCTAATCACTGCGCATGCGCATCACGGCGATTCAAGTGCCAAAAAATAAAATCAGAAATTACGTATAGATCATGACAATTTGAATCAAAGTGAACGTTTAGCTTTAAAATCTCTGAAAAGTAATCATGCTTTGGTCATTAAGAGTGCGGACAAGGGTGGTGCAGTGGTGGTGCAGGGTAGAGAGGGTTACGTCAGGGAGGCATTACGCCAACTTGATGATGGCCTGCCTACCGGGTACTACCCGCCGATCCCACCCCGCACTTCTTGGATGTCCTTACTGAACTGGTTGACTCAGGTGTTATTATGGAGGTTTTGTCCAAGGAAGAGGTTAAATACATCATACCATCACATCCCATTGTTCCTATCTTCCACCATCTCCCAAAGACCCATAAGACATTGGTCGACCCTCCTGGTCGTCCAATTGTCTCCAGTATTGGATCTTTGGGAGATGGTTTGTCAAGATATGTTAATGGTTTTCTTCAGCCATTCGTTAGGAAATTGCCCTCATTTATACGGTACTCTGGTGATCTTCTTGATCAGATCAAAAATGTCAATTGGGACAACAATTATTTGTGGGTGACACTTGATGTTACCTCTCTGAATTCAGTTATACAACATGATCATGGGATGGCAGCTGTTCGCCAATTTATTGAGATACCAGAAATTTCAATCTTTCAGTCGGCTTTTATTTGGGACGCTATTAATTTTGTGCTCACGCACAACTTTTTCACATTTAATCACAAATTTTATTTACAATTAATTGGCACTGCTATGGGCACGAGCTTTGCTCCTTCTTTTGCAAATTTATTTATGGGGTGGTGGGAAGCACTTTTTATATATTCGAGCACTAATTCCTTTCGTCACAATATTGTTTTTTATAAAAGGTTTGTGGATGAATTAATTATTATTTGGAAAGGGGATGTCACTACACTTCACACCTTTGTTTCTTATCTTAATGACAATATATACAACCTAAAATTTACATTAAATTTTCATTTTCATCACATTGAATTTCTGGATCTACAATTATTTGTGGATATTGACAAAACAATCCAAACTGATGTCTATAGGAAATTAAACGCAAGAAATACATTCCTTAGGGCGGACAGCTGCCATCCATCTCATATAATAAAGGCCATACCCAAGGGACAGTTCCTCAGACTGAGAAGAAACTGCTCTACCTTAGGTAGTTTTCTTTCTCAATCTGAGGATCTGACAAAGAGGTTTTTGGATAGGGGATATTCTAAATCCCATATAGCAGTTGCTTTTAATAATGCAGTACAAACAGAGAGGGTGTCATTGTTACCCACATATTCAATTGGGGATTCTCGTCTTGGTTACAACAAGGAGACACATATTAATAAAGAGGGTGCACATGGATTGGTAAAGTCTAAAAATAAATGTCCTCTTTTTATTTCACAGTTCAACAAACAAAGTGGAAAAATTAATTCTATAATCTCCAAACATTGGAATGTCCTATCCATGGACCCTGTACTTAAAAAATATGTTGAATCTGGTCCTACCTTTGTATACCGTAGAGCGAGAACAATTGGATCTTATGTCTCACCAAGTGATCTTATTACTCCTGGGTCTGTAAGACCTTTTGTTACCAGGGGTTCCTTTAAATGTGGCTCCTGTAGTATTTGAAAACACATGAAGCCAGCAAAAAGTTTTCTACAATATGTCCTGCCGCAGCCACATGATGGGAATAAAGTTAAAAATAAGGAATTTTATATCAACAGTTTCATAAATTGTAAAAGTCAATTTGTCGTTTATCTCATAACATGTGGTTGCGGCAAAAGATATGTGGGTAGAACGATTAGAGCTCTTAGGCTAAGGCCCCGGTATCTCAGCTGTAACGCGCGCCCGCGCTTTTGGCGGCGCGTTCAGCCGATTCCCCGATCTGCAGCTCACTGCAGGAGGAGAGACGGGGGGGGGGGGGGCGAGGCAGAGGAGTGACGGGGGCGTGGCCATGACGTCACCCAGCAGGTTTGCCCTCATTGGCTGAACCGCCGGGGGGCGTGCCTAATCGCTCGACGCGAGTCCTGCTCTCAATTCTATTGAAAGCAGGAGTAGCTCTCGCGTGAGCGCTGCAGCCCCCCCTCGCAGCGGGCCCGGCGCCATTGCGGGGAGGGCTCTCGTGCGCGCAGCGTCCGCCACAGCGGACGCTGTAGTAGGCAGCGGGGGCAACGCCTTAAGGTCAGGATGTTAGAGCATCTAAGGCTCATAAGATTGAAAGACACTAATCATCCTGTTTCCAAACACTTCACAGAATGTGGTCAGGGAGGAACAAGGAATTTTTCCTTCCTGGGAATTGAATTAGTTAACTGTAAATCCAGAGGAGGTGATCATGTCAACCTTCTGAACCGTAGGGAGGCGTATTGGATCTTTACCCTCCAAACGCGCTTCCCTATGGGTCTGAATATTGACTGTCAGCTAACACATGCTATTTTATATAAGTCAATTTTGCTTATTAATAAGTTCTGAATATTGACTGGTAGTTAACCCATTTCTTGTTATACGCTAATTTATAAAAGTCAATTTTGCTTTACGATAAATGGATTGATCAAATTAGCCCTGAAAAGTTTCATATAGTATTTAATACACTTGTTTTTTATGTTTTGTGTTCATTTTAGCTTTACTATACAATGTTTTACATGTACTATATTTGGACACATTTCCCTGGTTCCTAGGTTCTAGATTATACATGATATGTGATATATTATTCATGTTTTTACATGTTTTTTCATGTCATTTAGATGCTTCTAATTATTCTATTTTTTTGTATATTCGTGGCTATATGCTTTATACCCCTATGTTTTCCTTTATGTATTAGCTTAAAATGTCTGCTACATCATTGTTGTTTTTATATTTTCCCTTTTGTACATGATGCTTTTCCCCTCCCTTTTTTCTAATTTTTCTTAATTTTCTGATTTTATTTTTTGGCACTTGAATCGCCGTGATGCGCATGCGCAGTGATTAGAACTGCGAGTAAACTTCATGGGGAGGTTTATTGCATTCATTGGGTCTATGATACTCTATGGCTTGCCCTTAACTAATATGGCCACACTGCCTGTGGGACTTCTTTTGCCCTTAGAACGACACTAGGTCGCTCTGCGCATGCGCGATGACGCGCGTAGCGTCATGACGTCATCAGGTTCCGTTTTTTGGCGCGAAACGGCCCACAGGTAAGAGGGTATTTAATGGATGTTAGTATATTGTGTTTTATCCTTGAAAAAGAACGCTGTGATGTTCGAAACGCGTTGGATGGGTCTTCTGTCACATTAAAGTGCCCTTTTAATCATTTTTTTCATTTTGGGTCCTTCCTGCTCCGTTTTTGCTGGTGCGCTTTTTGGTCTCCCTTTTCCTGTTATTGCATATCTGTAGCTGCACAGCTTGCCTACCTACTACCAGGATGTGAGTATTGCTGATTTTCAGGGGAACCTGCCGATGAGACTGAGGGTTAGTGGGCTTGTACCATCTACCACCTGTCTTCAGGAGGATAGTACCCATACTATTGCACATTAAGTACTATATTATTCTCATTAGTACCCTGGTTTAGTGGTTTGGCTTATTTTATTCATTGCACCTGCATTTGAGCGCTTGGCCTACTTTCCATATTCATCCCCAGGTAGTCTGCACTGCAGACACAGACAACTTAGGAACTCTCTGTCTCCTACTTCCACCACCAGGAAGCCTCCTGGAAGTTGGTAGGAGGTTAGCCGACACGCCATAATTTCTGTAGCTCGGGCAGTTGTGGATACAAGAGCTCGACAAACAGCTCCTTCTTGCTCGCCAGCTAGGAAGGACTGATGGTGTGGCAGCTCACATCCGGCTCCTCCTTCAGCCTGGGTAGAGCTCTGGGATTGGCTCTCATTGTGCCCCCTCCCTCTAGTGGAGATTAGAGGAGGGGCACTCGGCATCAGGGGTTGGCCCTGGCTCTGCTCTGAGCCAGTCATGGAGCAGGTGGGCTCCTGCTTTCACACCACTCATCTTGCAAAGGTGGGGCTTTGGCTTTCGCGCCAAAATCGGACAGATCTTTGCAAATAATTTTCTTGCAGCCTGGTTGCACGCAGCACGTGCGCCATCCAGACATGGCGGGAACTGCCATTTTAGATCACTTAGTCCACGCCAGGTACTCCCTTGCTGGGTAGACGCCATCTTAGGTGAACTAACGTGCTTCAGCATAGAACGACCCTCACAATTTGGTAGGGGACCCACTCTCCTGCTACGACTGCAATCCATGATAGACTCTGACCAGTGGGACATCTCTATACCCCAGGCTGACAGAACTCCCTCATGCAGCATACTGCAAACAATTGCAGACCAATGCAAGTGCTCTGTGGTTATAGTCTGGTTACTGACTAGAAGTACCCTTGGCTTCTCCCTATAGTACTTGGGCATCTCCCCCTCTTGGCTTTCAGTACCTCACAGATCCTTCCCTCAGTGGCTCCTGGAACACCCAGGTACACCTCCTTCTAGGAATCCCGATTACCCGCCTCAGGTTTGACTAAAACAGCTATAGCCTTGTCTCCAGATCTATTCACCCCTTTAGGGCTAGTCTAGGTCGTGCTTTGCAAGGTTTATGTGCCTCCTGACTACACCTAGATTCCCTCCTTCCTTAGCACTTGCTCTGGAAGCATACATTCGGAACTTTCAGTTCTGCTTCGCTGAAAGCCTGTCCTGATGCTCTCAGCATCTCAGCAGCGCCTCCAAATGTAACCCTGTTTCTCTCCCTCCCCCCCATCGCAGATAGGGTCTATTATGGGGAAAACTATGCTGGTCACTTGCAGTAGCCCTGAGTCTCCCGCATGGTGGTAGGGGATAGCAACAGGACAGGCTTCTGAGGCATATATGAATTCTTACTCACGTGACAGCACCTCCATCTCTTGCAGTCCCCAGCATAAGGGGAGAAATCCCTGCTTGAGTCTCGTTCTCCTTCTTCCCAATAGATTTCAATCTCAGGACAGAAGTATAGTAAACAGTATCTCTTTATTCACTATGCACAGAGCACAGCAGTCACTCAGCAGAACTAGGGCCTGCACCCTCAGGATGTCCTGGACTACACTCCCAGCCAGAGGCCACTAGGAGCAGTACTAACTCTTCCCTTACTCTCTGGTAGAGTAAGGGGAACAGTCTCCCACCGATCCCCTAAGGGAGGGCACACAGTGTACAGAGCCCTGCACACTGCTCTCGGGTAGACCAGCCTCTCTAACGGTAGAGGCAACTGCTAAATACAGGAAGTGCAGACCCTTAAGTACAAATCCAGTAAGAACCAGCCTCTTGCCGCTGATTGGACACCAGGCCTGATTACACTACCTTCTTTTGACTCACTGAGCTGCAGAGGTGTGGGGCAAACCCATGAATACTCCTGGCAACCTGCCCTTACCAAGGATTACAGCCAGGAGGAGGGCAGACATATTAGCCCAAACCAGAAAGGGCTACATGAACATATTTAGTGTTCCCTTCTTACCCTGTCTATTCCACTACAGTGTCTACAAAGAGGAGTCTTTAGTAGCTTGTTTTTCTCCTCTTTTCGTGTATCCATTGATATCGTAAGAAAAAAAATGTGTCAAATCTTTAACTTCTCTGTAAAATGTTTAACTCAACCAGCCCAATAAGGCCGCGCTTATAGTGCCGATGACGTCACCCGTCGCCATTGCAAAAGTTGTAATCAGGTTTGGAGACGTCTCTGGCTACAAGGGGAATGACGTCAGCAAGGGGGAGGCATAGAGGCTATGTGATTGGCTAATAGGCAGTCACGAGGAGACCTTCTCTGCAAAATCAAATTCTAGTGACTACAAGGATTTTGGTAGCGCTGTCGCTCCATCGCGTCCACTATAAGCACACGCAATGGCAACAATACAATTGTTTTGAAGCGACGTTGCATCGCCGTCGCTATAAGCGCATTTTGGAGCAGCACAGTGGCATAACATATATAACATTGTTTAGTGGTTTTAAAGTATGATCATATGAAGAAATGTATGCTCTTTACAGCTTAAATAGAAGACGTGTGTGTGTGTGTGTGTGTGTGTGTGTGTGTGTGTGTGTGTGTGTGTGTGTGTGTGTGTGTGTGTGTGTGTGTGTGTGTGTGTGTGTGTGTGTGTGTGTTGAAAAGTTTTCAAATCTGCACAAAATCCATATTTCCCCTTAAACTACAAAAACACGGCAAGGTTAGTGTACAAATTCTACTGTAAATGTCCAGTTGTTTCTAAAGAAACAGAAAACGGCTGGGAACTGGCATCTAATCCAGCATCTAACACACACAAGTTTTACTGTTCAACAGGCTGCTAAACGTCAAACATAAAAAGTGAGCATTGTCAATAAATGAACTAACCAAACCGGTCTGGTCTCTCTCACTTAAAATAAAATGTCATTTTAACCCGTTCGTTGGAAAGTCAGTATTATAATACGTATCTGTCAAAAAAAGAAGACCAGTGTAATGCCAAATAAATATATATTGTAAAAGTAAAAACATCTCTTCGTTTGCCAGAGCTTTAGACCAAGATGCTTTTTTTTCCCTTCAGAAGAAGTACAAAGTATGTAAACAATAGATTTCTGCCACCTTCTTTGATTGGTTACTGACAAAATAATGTTCCGCCTCCAACCAAAAAGCATTGGCCTGCAACAGGCAGAAGCAGATTCCTTCAATTTGTAAGAAGTGCAAAGCATGAGATCACATGAAACTCGGTGCTCTCCAGCCATTCACCATTTGGTTTCCTGGTGGATCTGAAAGAAGCACAACACTGAAGTCAGTCGTACATAGTCTGAACCCAAAAAGCCTTACAATGCCAGCTTTTACCATTAGCAGTAACATGATTCAATAGCTGCTCAACATTGCCCTAAAGGGACGATAGGACTTACAGGTAAGTTTGTTACATTTCTTGTTTTGAATTCTATACAATTATTTATGAAGCAAACTTGTGGATATTATAACCGATTGTTCGTTTTACGGATTCATATGTAGTTAAGAATTCGAAGTAACAAGGTTACGAATAGGTAAAATTTACAGGACATCTGCCGGTATTTTAATTTTAGGTTTTTATAATTATCTGTTACGTGTATGCCAGTTTGAATACTTGTATTTTTATGTATGCAGGTGTACTTTTTATTTACATAGCAGCAACCATATTCATAAGACAAACAGGCGTTTTCATGCAGGAGTCATTATAATCTAATAAGTGCATCTGATATAAAGATACAAATAAGGGAAGGGGGGGGGGGGGGAGAAAGCATCCTGAAAAATGTTCAACTTGTTACTTTTGCTGCAATGAGATTTATTGTACAAGAAAAAAAAACACCTTTATTCCTGGAGAAAGATGTTGTAAATAAATTCAAAGTATAGGGAGAGGAGGAAGATTATGTCTAGACCCAACGGTGCGTGTGTCACCAGGAACACAATACAGTAATGTGTGGCTGAGCCCCTGGCATTTATGCGATGTTTTCACCACCATTGTTATACATCCCAGCATGCCACGGCACTGGACGATCGTCAAAGCAATACAGATACAAACGTAGGTCTAAATGTCTCTATGGCATTTGTGTTATATTATCGTTCTTAAATATTTTAGTAATGTGTAAAAATGTTGATGGTAATATGAGCAATTAATAGATACTAAATAGTACAGATGGAAATTAAAGGAGGATTACTCAAAAGCAAACCACACAAAAACTACAAAATACACCAACCCCCATATCCCCTTCATATCCTTTGTCACTCACACTAATCAACTGAAAATCTGTTCATTCAGTGACAACCTGAACCCTTCCACATAAAACAAGTCTGGCTTATATGTAGGTGATGTACAGCAGTATTTATAAAAAGAGAAAGACGGAAATGGCAGATAACGGGTGATGTCAGTTTTGGATGCATTTTTATTACACAGAGCATATGGCAAGCAGACCAGGATGTGTTTTTCTTGCTTTTAATTGTACAAACATAAAAGGATATCCGACCTATACTATATAAAGCAGGTTAAAGAAACACTTTGGCTCCTAGTCAAAATGCTGCGACTCAATCCTTCCCCTGTTTGAGAAGGAGCCACAATCTGTCCAAGTAAGGACAGAGAAACTTCACAGCAGTTTCAATAAGAGGGGCCCGCTACATTCCTGATCAACACACAAAGCCAACATACAGGCAGTCCTCGTTATCCAACGGAATCCCTTCTGGAAGTAGCGTTGGATAGTGAAACCTTTGTAAAGTGAGTCCCATGTTAATCAGTGGCGGTGAGCGTTGGATAACGCATTCAGGTGTCGGATAACGCATTCCGGCATTGAAAAACGCCCCATACGGTTGCATTGGATATGCCATTCGGTGTAAAGTGAAACATTGGATAGCGAGGACTACCTGTATTACAAAGACTTTCCTCTAAAGCTACAGTGCCACAAGCAGCACATATGCTGCAAAAGGATTCTGATGGTGCCTGCGCGGAGGCTGTGGGAAAGCGGGTGCTTTCCCTGGCCATGGTCGATGGGCCGTGGGGGGCGTTCCTAGGGGCGTAACGGAGCTGTTCACCCACATTGGGTGAACCACTCACGTGACCTGCGTGTCGCGCCAAGAAATCAGTTTGTTTAGCACTTAGCATGGAAATTACCAAATGATCACAAGTCTTAATGTTTATAGCTTAAAATGTTCTTTGACGATATTGTATGTGTAGCCCAGTGTGTATGTACAAATACATTTTATACTTAAACTGGACAAATCATAATTCCAACACTTTCCTTTATAGTCTGCATATTCGATTATGTCTAGGAAGAACCCACTTATTGGTCAAGTAAAAGGTAGCAACACCTATTATACCTACAAATCAAAAAACAGTGTTTCTATGTATAGATGTGAGCAGACAAATTGTAGAACTGCAGCTTGTATTCATATAGGGCAGACAAGATTTCTTTATCATGCAAACCAAGCCACTAAGTCAATGTTATACATCCCTGTTCATCAAAACCTCTATTTATTGTAGCCCCAAATATATTGGCAATATCAAGGGTTCAAACCGGTTTTTCTCGATGTCTAAACGAATGCTAATAACCAACAGACCCACTCTTATAACAATGTAGTCTAATGACAGATTATAGTGCAGCAACCACCAGAAGAAAAAAAAACATTTATTACTGAGCAGTTATATTGAAGCATTAGTAAGACCATCATGCTTGGTATGCAGGCAAAAAGATGAAGTAAATGGAAAAGTACATCTATTCATACTATAGAAAAATAGTAATTACCCCCCTGTTTTAGTTAATGTGGATAGATTGCCTCACCTGGACTTTAATAAAGTGATTATTCATGTGGAAATGCTTACCTTCATTTATCTCAACATACAGTATTAATATGTCGACATGTAAATATTTTGGTAAGAAATTAAGATATATATTATAATTCATCTTCTTTCAAAACTAAACGCTGTCTCACATTTTAATCTGGTCTGTAACGGTTACATACGCCTATAACATATTTCATCTTTAACTGTTCATGCAATGTCTTTATATATAATGTATAACCCAGTTCACCTAATATAACCCTGTATTTGTAACCATGCATCTGTCATCATAACTCTGTGCCCAGGACATACAGTACTTGAAAACAAGAGGTAACTCAATGTATTACACCCTGGTAAAACATTTTATAAATAAATACATTTATTCCCATAACGGATTCAAATTTCTTATCCAGCAGTAACAATTTCAAACACTTTTGACCAACATTCACAAAAAAGGGCAATACTAGGCATATTCTCACAAACTCGTCTCTAACAAATAAAACCTTACCACTGATTATCATTGTTGAAGACTGTTCCAGAGTAAGCAACAAGCACCACTAATTCTTCAGGGTCTTCTTTTGAAACCCAACTGTTAAGAAAACGAGAGAGAAAAACGTGCTTTATTCATTCTTGATAACATGTTTAGAGAGTCTATTCCCCACCCCCAACACTTTTTTTACATATACCAGTCGCAAAAATACAAATCTTTTTAACAATGTTTTTTCTTTAAATGCTCAGAATACAGTACATATAACTAGCTGGCTTCAAGAGCTTCTTTTTTTCCCAAGAGAAGAGGGGGGGGGGGGGTCAAATGATGTCTCAAAAGTTATATATGGCATTCAAGTTTACTTTCACATGCCTTTCAAATGAATTTTCTTTACGAGCAATTTAAGCGTTCCCAGGAAACCCTGAACATCACAGATTAACATTTTAACAGCAATAAGAAGACGGACGGTCTTGGAAGGTTGTAGTTTTACGGTTTACATGTATTTTCTCACTAATGATGCTGATTAATTATTTTCAGCAGTTTGCGCACCCCTCCTCCCCCCCCCCCTCCCAAAAAAAGAGGGTCTCCAGAGCTGCATTGATTCCTGCTCTAGGGACCCTGCTTCCAGAGATACTTTCTTCCGTAGGGGGTGGCTGTATCTTGGAGGAGTTTAAAGGTCCAGGTCACGCCGTCCAATAGGAAGCCACACCGGATGATGTCACGGCTTCCTATGGGCCCGCGTGATGTGGGACATTTAAGCGCCGCCATTATGTTAGGCACACTGTTTCTCTGCCTGCAGATACCAGCATCCCTGCAGAGGCAAGTATCTCTGTTAGCAGGGGGTAGCCTGAGTGAAATTAACACAGTTGAGCTCCTGAGACCCCTTGCTTCAATCCTGCATTAAAAAAATAAATTAATAAATGTAAAAGTGTAACCCATATTGCTGCTTAAAGAGGCAATCCAAGCGGCATTTAAAAAAAAATTGTTTTAATATATGAAAACTAATTACCTAAGCTGCTGATCGATTCATTCTCCTAATCGATCAGCAAAGATTCTGCTTCCCAGGGTTCACTAAATGGCTGCCTTTCAGTTTCAATCAATCCTTCAGTCAGTGTAACTCAGCAGCTACCATGTAGTCTTAAATTACTAAGGTAACATTAGCTGGTGCAGTGTTTCCCAACTCCAGTCCTCAGGGAATCTCAACAAGTCAGGTCTTAAGGATATTCCTGGTCCAGCACAGGTGGGTCAATCAGCGGCTCAGTCATTTTGACTGAGCCACCTGTGCTCGAGCAGGAATATCCTTAAGACCTGAACTGTTGGGGTTCCCTGAGGACTGGAGTTGGGAAACACTGATCTATTGTTACAGTTTGCAGCTCAAACTGCTGGGAATATTGGCAACAAATGATCACAAACAGGAAAATGTTGCATAGATCTTCCACTGCTGGGGAGGTGGCTAAACCTGCTATAGAAATCAAAGGGTGCTCATTATCTTGCAACTCATTAAAAATGGCATTAAGAATTGAATTTAAAAAGTGTAGTAAGTATTATCTAATACTACAGAGTTACCTAATACTACAGAACTGATTAAAAAAAACACATGAAGGATATTGCATGGATTGCTCCTTTAAGTTAGGAGACCACAAGAGGCACAAGCAGCATTATAAGTAAGGCTAAGTCCCCGCTAGCACTGAGCGGGCGGCGGGAACTTACATATATAGATACATGTAAGTCCCCGCTCTCGCGGTGCGTGTGGCGCTCGTGCGCGGGCACACACGCGATTGGCACTTAGGTAAACAAAAACCTATACTTACCCACGCGCTCAACTACCCACAATGCCCCCTCTCCCCCGCGCACAAGCAGGACACCTGGCGCTCATGCTTGGAGCGCTCTCCAGTGTCTGGGTGCAGAGCATGTCAGCAGGTGGGAGTGTATACATGGGTGGTCTCACACGACACCACATACAAGGCTAAATCCATGTACGGTCCACAGATTCCTCATTTGGATATTATATCCTTGCAACTATTCAATAACATTAAAAAAAAACTAAAAAGCCGCAGAGAATAAATCATGATCTCCTCTTAGACAAACTATATCTACTCTGATTTGCTACATAACTGCAACTTTTAAGATTATGAGTGACGGATTACTACACCAACTACCTACATTTGATACAGTGATCTATACATGTATATTATATTGGCTAATATTTTTCTACACCATCTATAGACAAATATTTAGGATTAGGGTTGTGTTATCCTTTTAGATTTTTGAGGTTCATTTCATTGTGCTCGATTGTTCATTGTTATATATATTCATATATTATGGGCATTTGTCAGTGTGTTGTGTGTGCGTTGGGTGTCATGTCAGTGTGTCTCTTAGTGTGCCACAGATACATACTGAAACAAACACTCCGACACACAGAGCTAGAGGGGTGGGTGAGGTGTTGTGACAGCCCAAAACTCTGGCTCCTAAAAAAATCTGTCTGGCTCATAAGATTTTTGTCCAAAATGCATTGAATGCATATACACTGCAGCAATGTAGCTGAGGGGGTTGACCGGTCTAAAGCTACATAAAAGGTGCTACACAGAGGTAAACAATTAGACAAAACTACAAGACTGGGGTAAGAATCCAGTCTTACGGCAATGTTTAACACTGTCTTTTTTACACTTCTAAGGCATTACAACAGTCACATTTTGCAGTTTTTTTTTTGGGGTCTATACATTAAACTGTGATCGTGCCGACAAGTCACTGGGAGTTTCAGTGCGATAGTGCCCCAGTCTAATGATTTCCCCTATCATAGTGAGGTTATTAAAAAGTGAGAGTGGAGAGATAGAAAGATGGCACAGATACAGAGTAACTTTTGTAAGATATTGTTTTGTAGAAACCAAGTTACAAAAGTTATTGACGTCATGGACTGGATTACTCAATTCTAAAGCGTTTACCCAATAATTTTGACGAATATCAGTAAAACATGTAATTTGGCCATTTGTGAATTTTATTCACAAAAGAAGAGTGTTAACTGTGTTTTTTCTTTTTAATGTACATTTTTAGGATATTGGTGACTACGTTTCTACGCAAGAGGCTATATTTGTTTGCTGGATCATACAGTGCCAAAATGAAAGATCGGCTTCAGGAGCTTAAGCAGAAGGCAAAAGAACTGGAGTTGTCCAAGGACATCGAATCCTCTCTGGAAGACCAGAAGGAACCTGCCAAGCTAAAGCAGCAAGCTGTTATTTTTGAAAAAGAGCCGATCGTTGAAAGTTACCTACATGAAATACAGAGACTTCAAAATGATATTACTGATCTGTCAGACAATGTGACAAAGTTTGGGCAGCAGCAAAAGATCCTTGTATCGTCCATGAGAAGATTCAGCGTCCTAAAGAAGGAATGCAACATTACCAAGGATATCAAAATCCAAGCTGAGAGTATTAATAAGCGCTTGGATGCTTTATTAAATCAAGTTAAAAAAGCAGAAGCGGATAATGGGCCATCATCTTGTCTCACCAGGATACTCAAGTCCCATCATGCAGCCATCTTCAAAAACTTTCAGAACACAATGTTCCAATACAATGATACAATTGCAGCTAAGCAATCAAAGTGTAAAACATTCATCATTAGACAGCTAGAGGTAGCCGGCAAAGAAGTATCTGAGGAGGAAGTGAACAAAATGCTCGAACAAGGTAAATGGGATGTTTTCAATGAGAACTTGCTCACAGAAGTGAAGATCACTAAAGTGCAGTTGTGCGAGATCGAGCAGAGGCACAAGGAGCTGATCACCTTAGAAAATCAGATGAAAGACTTAAGAGAACTCTTTATCCAGATATCCCTTTTAGTGGAAGAACAGGGGGAGATGATCGATAATATTGAAATGGTCACAAATAATACTGAAGACTATGTCCAGAAATCAAAGGATGAGTTTAAACTGGCAGTTAAGTATAAAAGGAAAAACCCATGCAAGTTGCTATGGTGCTGTTGTTTTCCTTGCTTGTAATAAAGTTGTTAAAAGAAAAATATATTACAGTTTAACAGTCACTTAAAGTTACAGAACATGTTTTTTCCCCCCTAAAACCTATGTGGTATTGGTAATTTCCCATTCAATGTGCGGTTTCTATTATTCTATACTCATTACATAATACTCTGACATGAATAGAAGTCATTAAACAATAAGGACCAAATTAAAGAAACACACTGACTCCTTTCAAGGGAGTCACCAAAGAACAGTACTAGGGGGAATTGCTAAAATATGGGCCCATTTATGCATAGTCACAAGTGCCATCTCTTCATTAAGAGTAATGGGCAGGAAATAACCCTTTCACTTGGTTTAATAAAATGCATTTCACCTCTGACTTTGTTTTTAGAAACCATGTTTTATGGTAAAAATGAACTGCCGTATTAGGGTGTAATCGCACAGTGCAACGTGCCTACAGAGTTATAGAAAGTGCAGATGTGCGTTTTAGAAATGGAATGTTATCGTGCCACGTCTTCCTGCTACGCTGGAGGAAACTGATACATCCTATCTTTATTCATGAGAAGGAATGTATTTTTATTTTTCATGCAATGTTTGCTTGACTCACGATTGTTTACCACGTACACTCTGTGTCTTTGTAAATTACTTTCCGCACTGGCATGGCATTTAAAAAAAAAACATTTATGTATCTCTTCTATAATACTTTATTATATGTAATGAAAGCCTAAAAATAGAGATAATAATAACACAGTGTGCCAGATACATCAGAAACAATAACAAATACATTACTTCAACGTCTCCAGCTCTAACCTTTTAACCAAGAGCCACACTACTTGCTAGTTTGCAGGGCTGTGCAGTGTCCAAGTAACGAAGGAAGCCACACGGTATGAATTGGTAGCTCCGGCTTCCACGTTTTTGTGCCACACAAAATACTTTTTGTGCTCGCTGCTAGCCCTCCATTTATCAGGTATATTTCCCAATTTCCGCTTCTTGTTTTTGAATCACTGACAGTATTAGGCCTCAGATTAAGCTCCGGATGCAAACAGTAAGCATGTTATGCACCAGAGACTAAGTAAATATGTAACTTGCTCCTTTAATAAACCGAGTTACATTACTTAGCTTTTCACAGTAGGACTAGTTCGACTGCAGGCCCTCAAAAATGAGGCATTTTGAAGGGAACCATGATGTTCATCCAGTGCTAAGTGAAGAGAAAGGGGGAAGCTCATTAAAATGTTGATAATGACAATGAGTAATTCATTTATAACCAGGTCATGTAATTAAGTTTTTTTTTAGCACATACGCATAAGCCCAATGGTTTACTTTGAGCCTTAAAAGGATTATACTTTGTGCCAATGATCAGAAATATAGTTTTAACAAATGATCATTATGAATTTTAACTTAAATATTTATTGCAAAGTTAGTAGATTGATGTAATCTGTTGGTTACTTGGACCATAGATGATTAAAATAATCTGTACATGCCTCCTTGTTTATCCATTGCAAATACTTTTGTTTTTTCAAAATAAAAATAATGACACTGACAATGTTTGTCTACAATAATTTTTTGGTAAACAATGCAGACAAATGTGGTAAAAACAGCAAGTTGCTCTAAACTCCACAGTCAGAAAGGCGATGCATTCAGCTGCCTCGTCGCTGAAACGTGACACTTTCCCTCAGAGCCGATTCATGGTACTGCAAAGTCCAGCGACCTCCAGGTACCGAGATATCTACCACTGCATCCCTGAGACAAGAATGCACGTCCTGTGGACACAATATGGCAGCCAAGGTAAACATCGCTACAGTGACCAATAGAAAGCAGCGATGTCATTAGGAGATAATGCCGCAGCTCCCTATTGAGTGACTGGCAGTCTTTTTTTAATTGTATTTATTTTACAATACATATTTGAGGCAGTGACTCACAGCCGTGAGAGTCAATATACATATATTATTTACACTTCTATATATTGAATACCGTTACGTATTACGATCACTACGCCTGCATTATCAGCACTGTACTTTGAGTACTCTGATACGTACACCACCCAGGGGATGCATTCGGAAAAGACAAAAACCATGTTTGGTACAGACTTACACAGGGCCGTGTAAGTGTATATAATACCAGATCTATCATCAGATCTATTCCTTATCCCCACGCCTGTATCTGCATTTATTATCACCACACTTGCACTCTGTGATTGTCACAATTTAACTTTAGTCACCTGAAGTTATGGGAATACGTAGTGGCTTAACACTGCAATCATATTAAATTAACAGGATTAATGGATGGGTTACATTGCATTTAGAGTAAAGAAACACGGTTGCCTATCATTACTGCAGTCACCGCGTCCACAAAATGCCGGAGAGTTACTGTTCCCATGAACGCAGGAAACCAAGTCTTGCTACAGTACATCTGTATATAAGCAATCTGATGTGACCTTCTTTAGAAGCGGGTAGAGTGTTACACTAAACTGTAATTTCTGGTTAATTGCCCTTTTATTCCCAAGAAATTTTAGAATATAATTCTGTTTTTCCAGAAGCACTTATTTCAATGTAAGGAACTTATGATTAGAGGTATGATATTATACATCATTTTGCCATTCTGAATACAGAGCTTGCAAACCCGTTCAACTCCCTAAAAATGGTCCATATCAATGGATGTGATTTCATAATATTTTACTGGTTATAAAAACAGAAACTTGATCAAAATCCTTTGCTAGATTATTCTTTTACTATAGTGTCAGGCTCTAATCATGTAGTATATCTTTATTCTACAGTCTCAATACAATATTTTGGGCAGTTTCCCTTTTTTCCCTCCCCAAGAAATTTTTTTTTTAAATCTGGCCCAGAAATATATCTTGTTTTTCCTGTAATCTTTGGAAAGTGTACCCTGTTCAGTGTACATCCTTTAGAGCAGACACACATTCTATTAGTGTGTAGCACTGTACAGTCAGAATTTGTTTACATTTATTTTCAGAGATTTGGGGAGCGAGGGAGAGAAGGAAGAATTACATGACTGCTCACATCACTTTATATAGCTGCTCAGTTCCCATCCACACAGGAATGTCAAGAGACTGGCTGGGCACAAGGCAACTCCCACCCCCTTCCCAGATGAGAAGGCAGAGGAAGCCATCCTGCACTCAATTTTGGGGCATGACATTCTCGTGATGGTCAGAGGCTGGAAAGTTATGCCCAGGAAAGTCGAGACCCAAACATTCCATTTACACCCCAGGACAAGTAGCAGAGGGCCTTACATTTTTAGTTGGACCTTTCAGGATAAGGTCACTTTTTTGCTTCATACAATATTTCAAACAAACAATTGCAGAGAAGCACCAGACATTGTTTAGCAAAATAAAGGCAAGTTTAATGTTTGAGTAGCTCACTTTATTAAGCTTTTCAGTGTTTGAACCTTGCAGTTCTTTTTGAGAAGACGCCACAGTCCCAATGTCACTAGCATAACAGCAAGAACACTGGCCACGACTGCTATTCTGAACCACTCCTGATCTAGTAGGCTGCTGGTGACTGGAGAGCCTGTGGAGAGAGAAAGAACAGCTCTAGTAACCAGTCTAAAGACATGCAGGGCAAAAATAAATAAATACAAAAGTTATTGTTAAGGCAGGGCCCTAAAGAAAGTTTGTGGAGAGAGAATTGCAATACTTAATACAGCTATAGTTACAGAACATCCCCTTTAGCAACATGAACATTTACATTTCCTTTCAATGCAGAATACTGGAGCTTTATCTCTTATAAAAATGCATGTGATACTGTGCCATTATACACAAATATTGTAGCCATCATTTCTGTATTTATTCACATAATAAAAAGTGGTGATCACTAGAGATGGGTGGAACCAGTCCAAATCCATTTCCCACTCAAAATCCACCAACGGATTGTTAGTGTCAATCTGCACAGATTAATCCAAGACCGCCATTGGATACAACCCACTGATGAATTGTAACAATACGACCTGTGGAGCCAGCAATCTGCTTGCAGATTGGCTTCTTAAAATCCGTATGTATACATGGTTTTAATCTGTACAGGATATAAATAGATACAAGTAGCTACTGTACCTACAGAAAAAAAAAGTAGGCAAGTTTGTGTCCATTAAGACTAAAAGGGTTGTAATAGTTGACTAGGGAATCCATGAGTTGATAAGACAAAACAGACATCAAATCCAGACAGTATTTTGGCACTGGAGGGAGAGAAGTTAAGTGCAGAGGGTGGGAGAAGAAGAGAAGTTAAAAATGTGATATGGCTCAAGTAGCTCAATAGATCTTGAGCATTAAGTTACATTTGATTTTTTTATGCCATCCTAAGGCCTCGTCCAGGCGAGCGCGCGATCACAACAATTAAAGTAAATTGTTGTGTCCAATCTGTGAGCGCTCGTGCAAGTGCAGCGGTGCGATGCTTGGAGAAACCAATACTTTTGTCGTGACTGCCCTGGTGTCATGTGAGGTTCAACCAATGAGGGCAAACCACTCACGTGACATCACAGGCACGCGCCCCTCACGCACGCATCTAGCTGGCCAGGAACCGCCCAGTGTCTGATGTCACTGCGCTCGAGCACGCTCCGAGCCCGGCCGTGGCCTTGTATGGCACTTAGAGTTACACCATGATAGCCATAGAAAGTCTGTCCTAGAAGAAGTTGCTATACGTACCTTTGGCAGAGATTGCATTTGAATCCAATTCACTTTGAATGTACACCGGCCCATGGGAAGAGACCAGCTCTCTCAGATAGTTAGTTGCATTGCTAGCCGATCTCCTTTCTGAAAATGGAGTTGAAGTAATCCGTGTTGTCACATGGAATGCAAACTACAGTAGATCGCTTCATCTAGAATGGGATACTCCTAGTATAATATATTTAGGTGCAGGCAGAAATTGAACACTGGTGCTGTACTGCCCTCTGATACTGTAGTTTCCCATTGAACCTTCCAGGGCTCCTCACCAGCACATTCATTTTATATAATGCAGCCTGCTTTTGTACCTACGTTTCCTCTACAGCTAGTGGTGTGATTTTCCATTGATGGAGCATGCTCCCCGCAGCCTTATTTTAATGATATTGCATACATTTCTATAGAGTATGTTCACTGTCCTCATTCACTCAAAATTGAATCCCTGATCATTCATAAAACCCATAAAATAGTCTTACTTCTTTGTTGGCACAAAGTTACACACGAGTCCAGTGTACTTGGAAAGCATGCGGAGGCACTGCAGTGGAAATAAACCTGTACAGAGTAGAATTTACAGTTAGGCTGCACTTATAGTGCCGGTGATGTTGCGGCAAAACAAATGTATTGCCACCATCTCGTGCGCTTATAGTAGAAGCGGTGTGACGGCTTGATCGCAATCGCTGGAAGTAAAGTCCATTTGATTTTTCCAGCAACCGTAGCGTGACGTCACCGTCGCTGTCGCCAGCACTATAAGCGCAGCCTTAGGCTAAGGTCCCGTTGCACGCGTCCGCACGGCTGGCTTGCTTGCCGGCGGCGCGTGCAACTCGCTGTACCGCGATCTGCGGTCTACAGGATGCTTTTCTCGGAGCGGGGGGGGCGTGGCCAAACGGGTCGGGGGGGGCGCGGCCATGACGTGAGGGGCCGGAGCGGGAGGTGGGAGGATTGACTCGGAGGATTGACAGGGAGGGGGGGCATGGCTTGAGCGGAGGGACCCGCTACTCTTCCCCCCTCTCCCTCCAGGGGCTGCCACGGGCTGCAGGTAAGTAAAAAAACCACACACACGCAGGCACACACACGCAGGCACACACACGCAGACACACACACAGAGACAGAGACAGAGACAGGCACACACACACACACAGAGACAGAGACAGAGACAGGCACACACACACACGCACTCATACACACACACACACAGACAGAGACAGGCACACACACACACACACACACACACACACACACACATACACACACACACAGGCACTCAGATATACAGACAGGCACTCACCTGCTTTCACTCCACACTCCTCCCCGCTGCCCGAAGCCTCTCCTCCTCCCGCAGCCTCCCCTCCCCATTGGCTCACAGCCACACCACGTGACGCGTCGAAGCTAGGAAACACCATTCTGTGGTGTCTCCTAGCGGCTGACGCGCCACAGCGTGTGATCAGCTGTGCAGCCAGTGGGGACCGGGACCGACTCGCGAGGATTCCCCTGCTGGTGGGGAACTCGCTACATTGCCGCCCGCGCCAACGAGCGCAGCGGGTCCCAGGCCTTAGTGTTGCAAGAAGCAATTCCCCAGCAACAGTGATACCCATGCTGTACAGATGCAGCCACCAGTATTAGAACACTTACCTGGGAAATTCCGGGGCAGTCGCACAGTAAATGCCTCAACATTTCTGTGAGATTCTTAATGACCATCAGATTAACACAGCGGGGGGTCCCTCCAGTCCCAGTCAAACTGAATGGGACCCCTGCTGTGTTAATCCAATGGGCCATTAAGAATCTCACAGAAATGTTGCATAATTTACTGTGAGACTGCCCCAGAATTTCCAAAGCAAGAGTTCTAATACTCGTGGCTGCATCTGTAATAGTATGTTCTAAAACTACTTGTGCAATGTTTTTAATTTCTCTGGTATTGGAAGTTACTGTGGAACACCAGATTTCTTGATACAGGAATGTTAGTAGCCATTTCCTAGCTTGGAAAATGCATAACATCTTCATACTTTAGGGGGGGGGGGGGTGAAACTAAACATTTAAAACTATTTTAAGTCTGTACTTAATCTTCCCATGTAATTACTTCTCTTCAGTGTAAAGAAAAAAAAAACCATGTGCTATATACAGGTCACTTAATCCTTTTACATCTCCAATGCATTGTAGCTTAAAAGGTTACTGCAGCAATCCCAGTTTTTTTAAACTCTTGCTTGAACCACGGGGTCAGTGGTCGCTCAACATCTGGAGACCCCATGTTTAGGGTTTGTGAGCTTTATCAGTGACCTTTGCAGCCATGTTTCTAGTTTGTGAGAGCCAGCACAGAATTGAAACAAATGTAAACAAAGTCAAACAAGCAGATGGGATTGCCGCTTTAATACATTGGATGAGGTTGATGTTTAGGAGAGATTTATGAACTGTTATTTTGTACCCGAAGAGAAGGTGCTACATGAAATGATACCAACTTTTTCTTCAAGAAAAAGAAACTTACTGAGCCAGTAGATAACCACTCTAGTTTAAAGAAGAGACTGTAGACCAATTTTCTGCGACATACTGTACATTAAGTATCTCCTAGGCTCTTCTCACCACTGACAAATAGCAGAAATACTACCGCCTGATAACTTTCCTTGGCAAGACTACCTTTTCAATGATTGAATTTTTTCAAAGCAGGCCTTGTTCATGAATGTAATTGGCTAGAAGTTGCCCCCAGCACTTACCAGTCCACCAAAAGCCACTTGCAGGGATGCATCAACAAACGTGAAGGTGTTTACAATAAAACGTTTGTAGTGAGATGGAAAGTTCAACCCAGCGTAAGTTGCTTCAGTTAGCTGCTGAGTTTTGTAGTTGTCACCAGTAAATGGGCACCTGTGAGGGGAAAAAAAATAATAAAAATATAAGTGATATTATTCTAGGACATGCAGTTATACCATCCACTACCGCAATATTGTCATTCTACGCACCCATCAACCAAAACAGGCCACTGAGGTTGATGCATTGGGTCTTCAGTTGTTGAGGCCCAACACTGATGAAGAACCAGGACTAAGTTTGGATCGGTTCTTTGCAATATTCTAACTTCAATAGGCACAGGATCTCGAAGCAGCTTTATTACAGGGTAATCTCCATCTACATAGTAATTCAGATACTGGTCGTCTTCAGAAGAAAAAGAAAAAAAAAAGCCACTTAATTTGTTAAATTCTGGAAAGTGCACCATATCTTTAGGAGCCTATAAAACGAATCCAAGTTGAAACTTTATGCCTATTTAAAACCAGAGACAGAACATAAAACACAGACAAAGCTCAGTTTTAGCACATCCAGTGAAACTCATACACGGTACAGTGCCTAAACATATATGTATAAATATCTATTAAGTAAAATGGTCTTTTAGTTTGACATTTTTGGCCAAAATTGTTGTAAGCCTCTGAGCCAACTGCACGACAGACCACATTTCAGGGGTCCCTAAAGCTAATATAAATTCTTAATAACCTGTGTAATAACAGGAAGAATGATTTATAATAAATCTGTCAATATTAGTTGCAAAGTTCTAAGTCTGATTGAAGCTTTTATTAACCTGTACATTACCAGGAAAAGCACTCTGTATTAGAGTTGTCACAGCCAAACTGCAAGCAAGCAAGTTCCCCTGAGTGGAAGATGCTATGGAGTGAGCCCCTAACCATTTAAATGTTGGAGAGGGTGAGCTTCAATTAGGTAGGAGGTTGCCACCCTCCAAACAGCCAAGACTAGCTGAACAAGAATTGTAAAAAACATACTGGACACCCAACAAGCTCCTATTGAACCCCCAAAATAACCACAACATGAATTTATATTAGCGTTAGGGACCCCTGAAATGTGGTCTGCCGTGCCGTTGGCTCAGGGGCTTACAACAATTTTGGCCAAAAATGTCAAACTAAAAGACCATTTTACTTAATAGATATTTATACATATATGTTTAGGCACTGTACCGTGTATGAGTTTCACTGGATGTGCTAAAACTGAGCTTTGTCTGTGTTTTATGTTCTGTCTCTGGTTTTAAATATATATTGCCATGCTCAGTAGCACTCCTCTGTGACACTCATATGCTTATATATATATGTTGTGGTTATTTTGGGGGTTCAATAGGAGCTTGTTAGGTGTCCAGTATGTTTTACGAAACTTTATGCCAACACAGAATGGAAGCCTAATGTGCATTGTGATCTACATTAGTGGTATGCCAACACGTGGCAATAGCAGCATGGCCTCCTTTGGAAGCAAAGAAGGTATTTAAATGAGATCTGTGTTTAGTATCAGTGCAACTTCCAATATTCAAAGTCTCCTTTGTTATACAATTACTTAGGAATGGTTATTTAGATTTAAACATTAAGCAAGCCCTGCTAAGCAGGAGCAAGACTGAATTTGTCTTGCGATTAAAAAAAAAAAAAAAAAAAAAAAAAAAAGGGGAACAAGACGTTGTTTACCTTTGGCAATCCTCATGTCCAAGGTGAGAGGCCCAAAACTGGTCACTGGGAGAGGGGGTGGCAGGGTGAAGACACTAACATTCAGTGGGACAATGTCTGTGGAGGCAAAACTGCAGCGGACATACAGCCTACAGATTAAAAAAAACAAATACAGAATGTAACCCCTCTTTATTTCACTTAGACTGACTTCTATATGCCAAGGTGGGGGCCCAAGTTCTATTCCCCATTGTGGCCAGTGCCCTGACTAACAGAGCACGCAGTTGAAGGTCATAAAATAGGACATGATATTGCGCTATGAATAACAAAAACGTATTTATATTAAACCCCTATAACCAGACAAACATAATTGTGATCCTCTGTTGGAGAATCATATACATACAGTCAATACTTGAAAGGCGCTGTGTGCCAATGTTTCTCAAAGTCACCGTGACCCAGTGTTATAAGGGGCCCATGTGTAGGTGCCGGCACAACATTGGAACACTTAACAGTAATACTGTAGCAGGAATGTATCTTCAAAGACTGTCGTACCCTTTTCTGTAATGAGGCTCCTCTGTTTACTCAACCCCTTAGTCTGGTAGGCTGCTGATCCACATTCACCTCCACTCGAGGAGCCTGTCTATTACCTAGTCACCCACCTCCCCTTAGTTGTCCTCAGGGCCTGGTTATCAGGTTGCAGCAGCTCTGAGACAGGGTCTGCTCTCAGGGTCTAAGGCCTGACAGCACACAAAACACCAATCGTGCCGGTGCCTACTATATACAAGGCCTAACTTTGGTCTCCTCCTGCTCCTCTACATTTCCTGGGTCCACCGACCTTTGAACCTTGCACCAATTGGCTGTAATGTCATGTGTCCCCATTTCAGGCTACAACTCCCAGAGGCCCCTGATCTGTCATTGGCTCATTACCAGCAGCACACGCGAGAGGAGCCAGTCAGGGGACAGCATGCATAGCTGTATGCCATGAAGGGGGTTATAAAAGCCATGCCGAGACATAATCTGTTATATTAACAAGATTAAGATTGGTTGCTTTGTACAGGGCAATGTTGGTCTACTGTAAAGCCTCTGCTTGAACATAAGGAAAATGCAGAATCTCCCAGCTGCAAGAAGGTTCCATTGCGCAGTTTGGATTTTCTTCCAGCAAGAAAAAGTGTCTACTGTGCAAGTTTTGCAAAAAAATAAATAAACACCCCATAGTGTAGCTGGCTACAGGTAAAGAGAAGGATGGGCATGTTTGCAAGTTTCATATTTGGAAGTACGATTCAAACATTTAATTTAACCATTTGTATTGAACTTCAAAATGAGTTGTCACATCTACACACACCAAGGCGCATCTAGTTCTCTTTTTAAATAGATATTAAACGTTTGACCTAAACCTGCAAAGTCAAGAAAAATGTTTGAAAAGTTTTAATTTCTCATTTAAAAAAATATATATTTAAATCCAGGAGTTTACTGGGATTTAGCACATCAAAACACCCTTGCTTATAGTTACCTTGGCATCGCACAAAGATAAAGTGTGATGGAATGCAGACAACGGTCATTTATACTCACCTTAAAGTGCTGTCTCTGGTGATAGACGCAGCTCTCCAGGTTCTCACATCAGTGTCTGCAAGCACATTATTCTCATACAAGGCATAATTCCCACTGTCCTGGAGGTGTAGAAAATGCAACATGTACATGGCAGAACACATGTAAGACTTCTACTCGTGTGACCAAGACAATCAATACGCTAGTCCTCAGATTACTGTACCTCACGTTGCTCATTAAGACAGATAGTCCTACAGAATGTATATAGTTATACCTAAAAGAAATGTATAATAATAATAATAATAATAATAATAAGTTCTTGTATAGCGCTGCTAGTTTTACGTAGCGCTTTACAGAGACATTTTGCAGGCACGGGTCCCGGCCTTGTGGAGCTTACAATCTGTTTTTTGGTGCATGAGGCGCAGGGAAATAAAGTGACTTGCCCAAGGTCACAATGAGCGACCCTGGGAATTGAACCAGGTTCCCCTGCTTCAAACTCAGTGCCAGTCAGTGTCTTTACTCACTGAGCCACTCCTCCATTAACCCCACTGCCACCACAATGTAAGACCCAAAATTCCCTGTTTTGCTAGTTGTAATCCCTCCTAACTTACCCTGAATGTTGTACCACAAGTTGAAAGAGGAAACTGGAAAAGGACAAAAGCATTGTTCTTCTGTACAGGACTACATGCGACCCCTTCTCCTTTAATTAACCGAACAGAGTCTACGATGAGTGGTGGCAATGTGAGGTCCTTTGAGACTGCAATGGAGATCTGTCCATCCTTGCTACACTGCACAGTCACTAAGTAGAAAGTCAGGACAATTTAGGTTCAAATACTCAAGTTAGTATGAAAGTGGATGGTGTAGTAGAGTCACTATATACTTTTAAACAGCGTCCCCTTTACATCAATATTAGGTTGTCAGAAATAAATGCTAATGTCACCTTTGTCTCCATAATAGCAGGGGGTGCTTCGGTCACTTGGGTCAAAGCAGCATCCTCGTCTTTGACAGATATCCTGGGAGGCAGGAGAACTGGCACAAGACATTCTCTCTTCTTTTTTGACATCTGAGCAATGATCAGAGCTTGGAGCATCAAGAGCTGAAACATTAGGATCTCATTAACTGTAGTAAAATGGTCACAAAAGCCAGTTACATTGGTAGGGTTTAGATTGACAATATGGGTTATTTTCTTCCCCAGGATAACAATAACAACAACAACATAGTGGGTAAAAAAAAAAGGCAACAAAAAAAACTCCATTCACATATAGCCAATAAAGAATATCACTTGTGAGCACATTCACATGTCTTAGACAGGTCTGCAGCCCTGCCTTTCAACCATTATCACCTCGCATACAGTGCTCCCACTGCAACAAGGGATTCTGGGAAATTACATACAAATAAGCACACAATGTGTCACCTTTTGCCTGGAATATCCATTCAACCTAGAAAATTGCAAAGCTAGAACAACCAACCCCACACTGATGAGACCAATTAAGGTTGAAACATGTCTGTGATTGGTTTTACTAACTTTGCATCTAATCCCATGTTGTGCTTAAAAAGCTGTGTGAACAGCATTGCATTTGCTTATATGGGTTCCATGTGAATGGATATTCCAGGTGACATTGTGTGCTCATTTGCAGGTCATTTCCCAGAATCCCTTGCTGCAATGGGAGCACTGTATGCTGGGTGATAATGGTCGAAAGGCAGGGTTGCAGACCTGTCTAAGGCCAAGTCCCCGCTAGCGCTGATCGGGTAGCGCTTGCAGAGGAGACTTACATATAGAAATATTTAAGTCCCCGCTCACGCGGTGTGCACACGCTCAAGTAAACAAAAACAAAAAAAAATATCTACTTAACCGCGCACTCAACTCCCTGCCCCCCCCCCCCCCCCCCACGTACAACAGGACACTCGGCATTCATGCTTGGAGTGCTCTCCAAGAATGAACGCACTCAGCGCAAGCAGGGACTTAGTCTAAGACATGTGAATGTGCCATACATACCGAACCGGCAGGCTTGTGTACCCAGACGTTTCAAGATAGGGGCATTATAAAAAGAGTACAGAGATTGCAATTTTAAGATCTGAAACCAAATGATAACATTCCTCTAGTACCAATGTTAGCACCCCAAAAAAAAAAAAAACCCACAGACTAGGGAATTCAAAAGCTTACCTTCCAACATAGGGCATCTCAGCTCTTCACTTTGCGGAATAGTCCACTTCCCAGCAGTATATTCTCTTTCAATTAAGAGAGTCATTATATGGTCATAGTTCTACAAAAATAAAGGGGGAAGAATACTTGGGCATATAAGCACCAACAGCTTTTCATTTCTTCCCTCAACTCGGTTTATTCTCTTGTGCAATACAGTTAATTTGTACAGGCTTGTTCTTGTATAATTCACCTATTTATTCCAACAAAAATGTGCACGTGTAAAGAGTTATTGCATTGTAAAGGGCTGAATTTAGTACATCTCAAAATGAAGCCTAATTGATCATTAATAAAGTTGAATAATCCTGTTTTAACCAATTTACTTTGCACTGTGCTGCAGGTCTCCCTGGAAGCATATATGTTTTCAACTTTTTGGGGTCCCGAAAGTTACTATATTTGACATCTAGATAGACACCAAGAAGTTGTTAAGTGTTCCCCCAAGATCTAAAGGTCTGAGACTTGTGCACGGATTATGGGGTTAATGTCAAAGGCTCAAAGTAGCCAATGTCAAGCAGGCATCTGTACTTTTAGCTGCTGCAAAACAAGGGAGCCTTCAAATCATCCGAGCAGCAATAAACATAGATGCACCTACTGGATGGAGCGCCAAGGAGCTACTCTGCACCACTGATAAAGTAATGGGTTTGATCCCTAGCCAGTTTTGTTCCCTGCCGGCTAAGAATGAGGTATTGTGCAAACGGAAGCAACATAGGTCATCCAATAGAGGTGGTCAGGGATTGGTGTGTGCCCATGTGTAGCTTTGAGAAATGGTCTAAGGCGTGTAATATAGTGAGCGCGCGTCAATTAGAATTGGCTGTGTCCCGGCCTTGCGTTCTATACTTCAGCCGCGCGTGCACGGTAGTGAGCGGTGGCGCTGCAAATCATAGCACATATTTTCGCGCTGCTGCCGCATCACATGATGCTGCCAAGCCAATCACAGCGCGGCTATCGCTGTGATGTCTAAAGCTATGCCCCCTAGCTGTGCACGCCACCACTTACAACATAAACTAAACGCGCATGCTACGTGCATGACCAATGCCGGGCGCGCCCCCACACCTACTATATAACAAGCTTAATGCCGAGACCCCGGTGGCCGCGTGCACAAGTAAAAGCCGCGATCTGCAGTGTATGGGTAGCATTGGGACGTGCGGGCGGGTGGGCGCAGCCATGACGGCCAATACTTCACTCCCATTGGTCACTCTACACTATTATTGGTTGCCAGTCAACCATGTGACCGCGTCGCCACGGGAAGACAATTCTCATCTTCCCTTCCAGCGGTCGCGCCATCGCACACACCCCTACCCCATAGGGGCCTGTACTTTGTGTGCAGCACGGACGCCATCGCACGTGCAGCCACCGGGGACTCATCCTAAATTATCACTGCTGATTCCTGTTACGAAAGATAAAACCAACACAGGAGTCATTCCTTCAAAGACAATGCCGGCTCAGCTTTTGAGAGGAGTACATGCAATACCAGTGACCAGTGCTCCCCAATGTTAAAGTACTACACGAGTAGTAACATTGGCAGAATGTTACAAGAATGTAGATAGACAAATTCAGCAGATCATGAGACATGCATTCAATTTATTGGGCATATAAACTACTTTGCCATAGTAATATAACCCCAAAGGTAAAGTCTTTACATCTTGTTTTAACCCCTAAACCAGCATCATCGTAACAGTGGTCAGCCGACATCCCAAGTAACAAACCTTCTCATGAACATGGCATCCATCATATGCAGCAGTGACAACCACAGAACCATCATCCTTCACACTGAGCCTAGTACCACAAATGCTGCTATTGGACAGGAGCTGGGCGTTTCCTCTTTTGTCTGTAGTGGGAAAATAAAGTTCATTTTGACACAGCATCCACATATTAGTCAACTGATATCACCTGCAGTACACACACACCTTAGTTTGATTGTCCTATTAATACAAGAGAAATCAAGGCACTAATTCAATTAGATGTTTTTTCCCTACAGTTGTGCAAATCAAATGGCAAACCAAAAAGCAGTAGCCACAGTAAATTGATAGAGAACAGAAACTAAAGCATTGTGATATATAGATACACACTGTACAGTGCATGGGCTGGATTACAATTTCAGATTAAAAAAAAAATAAAATAAAAAAAAAAAACCCCTTTCCACCAAGTGACGAAAATACATTTATTTTCAGGAGAACATTTTGGTGTTCACTAATCTTTATCAAGATGCTGAGAACGTGAAATGCACAACATGTTATACCCAGTGGTATGGAACCTTAACCCAGCAAGAAATGCTGTCAATCAGGACATCAGAAATAGGGTTACCCTTAAAAGAGCACATCCTGGGCACCGAGTAGTGAAACAAACAAGACAAAAATCAGACAATTCAGTAAATGCTGTGTGTTGCATATGGGAAGAAATTAAAATTAAACTATGCATCAATGTGTGATTGAGAGGTGTAAATACTCAAGTATCTAAAAATAAAGCAGTCGTTGAATACAAGTTACTAGTCATCTACAGTGTGTCCACCAATGGTCAAGTAAAATAACCAAACATGACAGTACTGTAGCATCCACTGTAGGTGACTGAAGAATAATTTTTTTTTACAATTTCACCTGAAGTTGCAAAGGGACATATACTGTATTTAATTATGGAGGAATTATTTTGGTATTCCAAATATACAGTGTTACTGCATATTTCAGTCACTTCATTTTAAACATATCCATCCACAAAAGTGATAAGGCAGTCTGAGCAAGAGCACTCACCTAGAGCATTCAACTTAACAGAAAGAGGCTTTTGTAGACTTGTTGGGACAATGAACTGCAGACTCTGTGATCCACAATACAAGCCAGGATTACTAAAAGGACTGACACCCCATGAGCTATGTTGGGTACTAGATAAAGAGCAACAAAATCCCAAAAGGAGCACACATCCAACTGAAGACCCAATCAACCCCATTCCTGCCATCATACTATAGATGCAACAACACATAAACTAACACACACCCAGAGGCTTTTATACACTGAGCACAGAGTACATATCAAGCCAATAACACAGTGCACTATTGGCTGTAGTAGTGATGCAGCATCCACATATTAGTCAACTGATATCACCTGCCGTTCACACACCTTAGTTTGATTGGCTCATTAAACCTTTGGCATTCCTCTCCCCTTTATATTGCAGGGTTGTTGATTGCTCTATAATTCCTATAATTCACTTCTTGCTTGAAGTCATTATATGCATTTTATATATATATATATACAGTATATATATATATATATATATATATATATATATATATATATATATATATATAAAGAAGAAAGTGCCCGATATATAATATATTATATATTATATATATATATTATTATATATTTTATATATATATATATATATATATATATATATATATATATATATATAATCAAAGACTCCTTACCAGGCAGACCAGAGAATCCAAGGAATCCAAAGTAGACACAGCAAGGAAGAAACAGCACACTTGTTTGCAAAAAGAATTGTATTAGTGAAGCAGGCACAAATCACCAACGTTTCGGTCCTAAAAACAGGACCTTTATCAAGCACTCCCTTGATAAAGGTCCTGTTTTTAGGACCGAAACGTTGGTGTTTTGTGCCTGCTTCACTAATACAATTCTTTTTGCAAACAAGTGTGCTGTCTCTTCCTTGCTGTGCCTACTTTGAATTCCCTGGATTCCCTGGTCTGCCTGGTAAGGAGCCTTTGATTATATTTATTCATATGGGACTAAGCACCTGTCTTCATCTGTATTTGTGTGCCATCTGCTCTGTTACCTATATATGTATATATATATATGTATATATATATATATATATATATATATATATATATATATATATATATATATATATATATATAGCACATGTGTCAACCCTCTGGAAGATCTTGTCATGGCTATTGCTAGGTGTAGTGCTGATTACCTGTGAGGCACAGGAGAGCTGAGGTACCCGCGATGTTGTGGGGGGAGACAGGCAGACTTTTGGGGATGCCTCTGGTTCTTTCCTTCTTGCGTCAGCGCCTTCAGACATAGGGGGCTTCAGCGAGGCTGAAGGCGGTCCCCGCTGTGACATTCCTTACTTTTAATACCTCCCTCCACACAGACTGCCGCAGAGCCAGAGGTATAAATGAGGATGATCTTTGTTATAGCAGTCACTGCTGGTGTTGGTACAGCGTATGCTCCAGTTGATAAGGTAATTCCTGGCTTCTGGATGGTACTGGCCTGCAGGTAATGGTGAGGCCTCTATGGGTTAGATCAGAGCCTCAGCCCATGAGGGACTGAGCACGTCTTACTCCCAGCTGGGAGGAGAGCTCAGAGCTCCTACCCCATGAAGGGATAGCCTGGAACCCAAACTGCTTCTGAAGGACTCACCCATAAGGGGCTGAACTTCAAACTATAATTTAGGCACTTCCCTCCTGTAGCTCAAAGATGGAGGGCCCAGTATCTGCACCACCACTCCTGTCACTCAGGAAGTCAGCATGAGGAGGGGTAAAACCCCATAGGGACAGCCTGTAATTTTCTGTGTCTTACTAGAACTTACATTACAGGGAAGGTAGAGAGATAGCTGGACCAGCCACCGCTATAGTCTTCCCTAGGTGAAACATCCAACGTCCTCGATTGGATCCAATGTGGTTACCATCCATCCACCTGATGTCTGCAAACAAATTCAGGTTATAGCAGATGTACAAATAACCTAATACCGTACACAGATTACCAAACGTTATCATCTACTGATGACAGCGATGATAATTATATAACTATTCTTCCAACGAGAAGATACAAGAAAACCCTCACTTATAATGTTTTGGGTCCGGCTTCTTGACTACCTTCCCATCGACTAACTTAGTCCAGATATAATATACCTTAGGAGGACCAGGGCACTGTCTAACCTCTACTTGGTCTTTAAAGATACATGTGCTTATGAGCCATTCCTCCATTACAGAACGAATCTTGTCATCTTTACTAAGCCTGTCATCACTAGCTTTGGTCTTAATATTTTCAATGACGGCTAACCTCAACCACTCATGTCTATGTTGATCTATTTCGTCCATTATGGGTTCAGGTACATATGGGAAGGTATACCCGTGGGATTAACGGTACCTATTACAGATAGCTCGGTCAGCTCTACTTAATCTTTGGATTTTATGGCATGTCCCTGACCAGGTAATACCCAGAACTGAGGTTGACTTAACTCAAACTCTTGGTAGAATATAGAGGGACCCTTGGGGGTTCTTACTCCCAAATTTATTTCACCCATCCTCTTGCGGATGGATTCTGCTATCTCTTCCTGGGACAGTTGACCTTCCTCCCACCAGTGATCCACAATAGCACCATTTACCAATAGCAGTCTCGTTCTATGAAGACTAGGGGCATAACCTTCAAACATGGGGTCCCACCACTTAAGGGGTTCCCTGCACTCATGTGGACTACTGGATGTGGTGTCCATTTCGGAGGACACATCAAAGTAGCAGATTTCTGGGATAGGGATGAGTCCCTAAATGACAAACGAACTGGGAGACTTTTTCACAGGAATGCGGCTAGCATAAGGTATTTCACCTTCAGATCCAGATGACCACCCATCCTTCCCCGCAAAGTCCCAGTCTCTCAAGTCCATGGACATACCCGGAGATAACTTCTCGCAAGGGAACTTAGTTAGCACAAAATTAACAGCACCAGGGTCAGATAAACTGGGGTATAGGGTAAATGTGCTAATATAAAATGGAATGAACTACTTGGAATTGCAAACTAAATGAGCTATGAGCATGTATATACACCGGAAAGGAAGAGCAACAAACCCCAGGGGCATGAGGATGCCACATGGAACCACCGAAGGTGGCACTCAATGTAGCAATATACATTATATGAAATCACTAGTAGCCAGTTTAACTGTGTGTTGAATAAGCGTTTTGCTGATTCCAGCCATTGTTGCCTTGTTTACGTGGACTCTTTACTATTTAACTGGCTACCCTGCACTAACCAATCATTTCTGAAGAAGTCACGCAACGTGACGAAACGCGTAGAGACGTCATCGCAGACGGATGTGTGAGAGGCGGTCCTGAGCTCCCTGATACTCTATTCAGCCGATCCGCCTTCTCTTCCTACTGTTTACCATACACGGAAGGAACTGAGACACTGTGAGACGCTGAAACGCTGCAAAACTCGTGGCAGGAGTTGTATGTAGAGGTAGACCAATAGTCTCGGGGATTGACTCACTAACAGCGAATTTGTCACTGTACATAGACATATTCCTCCAGAAATATGTCACGCAACAAAAAGCATATTTAAAAGACACCACAGATTTACTAAATACACTAAGTAAAGTGAAATGGGAAAGACAATTCATAATGGCTACATGCGATGTTGTATCGTTATATACATCAATTGACCACACCAAAGGATGCAGGGCCATAAAAAGATTTTTAATGAAAGACACAGACCTTGCAGAAACACAGGCAAATTTCATTATTGATGGAATTATGTTTATTTTACAGCACAACTTCTTCTGGTACGAAGGCAGTTATTATCTGCAGAAACGAGGAACGGCGATGGGGACCAGGTTCGCCCCGAGCTACGCCAACCTATTCATGGCGTCTTGGGAGGAGGATAACATCTGGCCGAATGGAGAGCTTGGGGAGGGCCTGGTCCTCTGGCGTCGTTTCATCGACGATGTGTACCTAATTTGGAGGAACGGAGAAAGTAAGTTGAAAGAATTCCTAATAGGCATGGAGAACGAAGAGCTGAATCTTAAATTTACGAGTGAGTACAGTGACAAAAAAGTGAACTATTTAGCCCTAGAAATCTATATAGAAAATGATCTAATTAAGACAAAAACATTTTTTAAGGAAACAGATAAAAACAACTACATCTTGCGGACTAGCTGCCATCTTCCAAGGTGGATGGACGGGGTTCCATCCAGTCAGTTCACTAGAATCAAAAGGAACTGCAGTGAGAGAGAAACATTTCTACAACAATCAACAAAACTAAAGGAGAGATTTATAGAAAAGAAATATAAAGAGGATAAGCTAGATGAGGCCTTACTAAAAATAGACCAACTGGAGAGGGGAGACCTTCTGAAATCTAAGGGGAAAGACAAAATAAGAACAAATAAGCTGGATTTCGCATTTCTCACAACATATAATGGGGAAGCTAAGGAAATTAGGAAAATCATACACAAACACTGGGCCATATTAAAGAATGACCCAGTTTTGGGAAAAGAACTACCAGAGCACCCCAATATTGTTTTCAGGAAGGCGCGAAACCTAAAAAATACACTAGCCCCGAGTGTCCTTAAACAAAAATCTAAACCTCAAAACTGGTTACAATCTAGTAAAGGCTTTCATGCATGTAAGACATGTAGAGCATGTCAATTTAAATCCAATGACAAACTGGAATTTACATCAAACAATACAGGAGAGAGATTTACTATACAATCTAGTTTGACCTGTAGGTCAGACCATGTGGTGTACCTCCTGGAGTGCCCATGCAAACTGCAGTATGTGGGGAAGACTGAGAGACAAATACGAACTAGAATCATAGAACATCTGAGCAGCATTAAAAGATCTCTCCTAACACACAGTCTTTCCAAACACTTCATGGAAAAGCACCAGGGGGACACCACGGGTCTGACATATATGCCTATAGAACATGTTGCGGGCCACTGGCGGGGGGGAGATCGCAATCTGGAACTCGTTAAGAGGGAGACTTTTTGGATTCACAGGTTGCGGACCCTCTCCCCCAGGGGCCTGAACATGGAAATAGAGCTGGAACCATTTTTGTAGTTCATTGAGATTAATAATTAATGGATAAAACTAACCGGTTTTTTGCTTTCTCCATTCTCTGTTGTCTCTTTCCTTTTTTTCATCTCCCACAGCACGCAATGAACATCTGTTATTCAAATAGAAAATGTTTATGTCACTGTTGTCACTCCAGCATAGTTCCCCCAGATATACAAAGAATATGAAAAGTTTTTTCAACATCTATATAAAGACTCTGTATATATATATATTGAAGAAGTGCTGTAGAATATAAGGTCTTATAAGTCTCATCAATTTAATGACTTTAATATTTGCACTGTGAACATTATTATCAAAAAGGTCATGTATTTCCCACTTATTCAATCATGTGAATTTGTATATTGATTATATCATCAACCCCTCTTGAAAACCTATGTATAACATGTAATGAGAGTATATGTATTCATATATATGATGGAGCTCCCATTTTTTATACATTTCTACTTTTTGTAGTAAGAAATATTTCATATTTGATTGTTACTCCTCTGAGGCCCTTAGAATTCATCAAAAAGGAATTTTTTCCCTCCCCCCTTGTTTTCCCTTGACTCCTCATTGCTCTTTGCAATTCAATATTTATGTTGTAATCTATTCCCTGCAAGAAAAACAGGATCAATCTAGATCCTATCAAAAATTGACCTATTAAATAACATATTCCTTCTACCAAACGAGTCCTATATTAAGGACATAACCAAAGTCCCCTTGATCTCCTTCTGTATACAGAGATCATCCTTTTAATATAAGAGTATTAGGATCAAATATTTTCCACATCTCCATAGAGAAAGGAAGAGGTTAAAGTGTAAAACTAGTCAGAGAATTTTCTTCTCAAAAAAAGTGCTCCACCATATGTATAGAAGCAGAGATGACAACCAGTGCAGACCATGTGTTTTAAAGTGATTTGTACAAGTGTTTACAATCAAATACCAATTGGGGAGGATATAAAAGACACCCGAGTGCAAGGGGCGGTACACTCCTGAGGAAGCCACACACCCTTTTCTGGCGAAACGCGTAGAGTGGGAGCCGTCCTGAGAGGGGAGAGGAGAGAGGCGTGATCGCCATTCAGAAATTCAACCAGCCGCGCCCGGAAGTGACGTGACGGGACAAAGCGGAAGTGACGCACCGGTGGTGAGAGAGGCGACATCATCCACCCGAAAGGCAGCTCCAAGCGCAGTACTGATGTACAATAGCTGAAGGGGAGTCCAACAGCCCACGGGAAGATACAGCCTGGGTCACACAGTCCACCACCGGAGACACAGCGTCGCAGAGAGAGGCTGAATACAACAAGTCCCATCGGAAGAGGCGGGTGAGCCTGAAGTATAACACACTCTTCTCTCCCTGATCACATAGATTGTGAACAATGCTTAATATATTCATTTTTATTACACTTGGTTGCTGAGCTGACAACTGGAGACCGCTTCACAGAGTGGAGAACAACTACCTCAGCAGAGACCATTGTGTGTCTAAACCGCTTGATTACAACTTACATCTTGTAAGTAGGCACAACATACGAGCCAAGACAAGACACTTAATATTACAGTATTTAAAAACTGTCTACACTTAGATTGTTTTTTTGTTTTTTTGTTTTTTTTTGTCTTTTTTGTTCTATTTCCCTCCATGCTCCCCCTGGAATACAACGAAAGTGACGATTTGCGGGACTAGCGAAACCAGTCCCTACCAGCTGGGTTTGAGCAGGGGGTTTGAACCTTTTATATATCATTTGCACGTTATTTGAGCACGTCTTTATTATTGTAAAATCAAATAGATTTTGCTAAAACCACTCACTGTATAGTTTTTAGTGAAACACTAATAGAGTTAGCGCCGTTTTTTCACCTTCACTTAGCAGGAGTTGTATGTAGACATCTTGGACAATCAGGTGCACAGTATCACATTCAGACTCACCCACTCCTGTAGATGACTCCCCTTAGAGATTTCCCTCTAATGTTTGTGTTTTTTTAGCAGCCTGTAAGTGTATTTCCTAGGGACATTTTCTTTTTAATAAATATACCCAACTTTTATACAGTTACATGCTATCTCTCTCTCTCTCTCTCCTCATATGCTTCGTTAAGCAGGTGTGTTTTAAGGTAGGTCTTAAAGGTGGATAGAGAGGGTACTAGTCGGCTATTGAGGGGGGAAAGGCAATCCTGAGGCGTTGGGCAGTCAGTGAGAAAGGTTTAAGGCGGGAGAGGGCTGAGATGTAAGGAGGGGTAGAAGAGTGTAAAGCTTTAAAAAGTGAGGTGGAGAATTGAGTGTCAGATGCGGGATTTGATAGGAAGCCATGAGAGTGATTTCAACAGGGGAGACACTGAGACAGATTTAGGAAAGAGTAGAGTGATTCTGGCAGCAGAATTTAGGATAGAGTGTAGGAGAGACAGGTGAGAGGCAGGAAGGCCGGACAGCAGGAAGTTACAGAAATCGAGATGGGAGAGAATGAGGAGCAGTGTCAGAGTTTTAGCAGTTGAGCAACCGAGTAAAGGGCGTATCTCTGTAATATTGTGGAGAAAAAAGCAACAGGGGAGCCCCGAACTAGAATCATGAGTCGCTTGTGGATTCTTCGGCATTACAAACACATACACCCCGCACTTGTACCCCCCCTGGCGTTCGCCATGCAGATACGGCTCCCTTGATGCGGCCTGCCCCCCTGGGGGGTGGCGAGGGGAGCTCCCTACTGGTTCCCGCATGGACTCTAGGACAATCTGTGTGGAACCCACCTCCCCACGGTGGGGGATGTGGAGCGCCCAACAGGCTTTATTGAGGGGACCTGTACTACCGGGGACCTGTACTACCCTGAAAAGGGTGGGGGCCTCCCAGGGAGGCCAGATCCCAACGTTTTAGGACCAAGGTTAAGTTTTAGATTGAGATCCAGTTACAAAAGTTTAAAATGTTTATTATGTGGGTTGCTAATCCTTTTGTTGTATAATTAACAACGTTGGTCTGAGGGGACTCTAACCGAAAGGTATCACTCTGAAGTGATCGAGTCCTTGAACACAGATCAAGTAAGTGTGGGTGAAAGCCCTCCCAAGAAGTGACTAAAGCATTACACAATTAGAGGGACTTGCCCTCTAAAGTTCCCATTACAAAGACAATATCAGGATGTGAAAGATGATAGACGGAAGGTAGAACCCGACAGGGCATTCAGACACCTAGAGTCCGTATGTTCCTCCTAGGACGTAGGTACCCTGCATACCAGAACCAAGGTCTGGTATGGCTGTTAAATTTGGGTGCAGAGCACGCCCTTGTTTGTTCCCATGTTTTCCCCAATTATGGTTGCCCCCCCCTCCCCTTTTGGATTCCCCAATACACTAGCTAGAACTCCACAGCTTAATAAAAAGTCCTGCCTTTGCTGGAGACATCCCGGTGGGAGGAGGAGGGGAGCCGAGATAGATTACACAAATAGTGTTCACATTATCTACTTATGGCAGTAAATACAAAGATAAAATTCCTTTCACACAATGTAAAAGGGTTAAACACCAACAGGAAAAAAAAGATATCTCTGTTGGAACTGAAAAGACAAAACGCTGACATAGTAATGCTGCAAGAGACGCACTTCCATAACCTAGAACCCCCCCAACACCTTTAAAAGAGTATACGCCAAAGCATTCTACTCCTCCAGCAACACTAAGAAGAGGGGCGTAGCTATTTTAATTAAAAGTTGTGTTCCCTTCGAAGAAAAAAAGTAGAGAAGGATAAGAAGGGTCAGATTTTGGGTATACATGGAACCGTAGCTAGAGTAGATGTTATTATGGCTAACATCTATGCCCCAAATGACCACCAAAACTGAATTTCTGGGGAACATTTTGACCATCCTAAAAGGAATGGGGGATTTTCTGGTCATATTAGGAGGTGATTTCAAACTTGATATTGACAATGAGCTAGACAAATCACATACTCAGGCCACCCACACCTCCAAAACAAAAATTAGAAATGCAAAAATATGATTGCAGGTTTCCCACTGATTGACACATGGAGAGCCATGAATCAATCACAAAAGAACTACACGTTCTATTCTCCACCCCATGGAACCTATTCGAGGATTGACTATTTTTTTTTGTCAGCCCTAAATTAATATCGGTATTGACTAACTGAAGCATAGGCCCTATCAACTGGTTTGACCATGCCCCCATGATGTCCCTGATGAAGTAGCCATGTAGCCACAAAATGTGTTGGATGTTTGTTTTGTTTTGAGACATTGTGCTGTGATTTGTGCCTGCAGAAGTCTCCTTCACTGATGTGGACTTGCTCCGTTTGAAATTGCTGGTTCGGAGGACTCTGACATCAGTGGGTACACGTCACTAAAGGCGCGTCAGCTGTTTGGAGTTCCCCCTGCTCGGGCAGGCAGCCCCGGCACTCAGCCAGTGAGTTGAGACTTTCTACCGGAGGAGATGCGAACAGCCACCGAGGAGGATCCATTCCAGAGACGGAGGCTTAAACTGCTGTCGTGGACGACTGTCTGGTGAAGTGATCTCCTCCATCCACCCCTTACCATCTTCCAGGGAGGACATTCCCTCCTACCCACGCACCACCTGATTGATCTGGTCCGTGTTGTGATGAATCGGGGGTCCAGTCTGCTGATCACGGTTTTTAATCCACTGCTTTTATATTTTTATTTTTTGTACGTGCATATATTACCACCATACGAATACCTGGTACATTTTATTTGATACACTGCAGCATCAGAAGTTTTGCGCTTTTTTCTCTGTTTCTATAGATCTGGATGCTCTGTCATCTCATTTTGTACAGCAGGAGACTCTCTCCTATCCCTCAAGGGAAGTAATTTGCAACAGAATGATATGTTTATCTGCACATATATGTACATCTTTTTTTCACTTATAGCTTATTCATTGCACTTTATCATTGTTTTTAACACATTATAGACCAGTTGTATTGTTGACTACATACTTGCACTTTGCACATTTTTCACATTGTCAGTTATACACACTTTGTACGCTTTAGACCTTGTGTTCTTCATGATCTTATTTTGCATTAAACGGGGAATGGATAGAAGGGAAGTAAGCATAATTATTCTCCTCTATAAAGCATTAGTAAGACCACACGTTGACTATGGAGTACTGTTTTGGGCACCACTTCGTATAAAAGACATTATGGTACTAGAAAAAGTGCAGAGAAGAGCCACCAAATAAATGCATGGATAATCTGATTTAATGGAGGGGTTAGCTCATTTAGATTTGTTTACGTTAGAAAATAGGCATCTAAGAGGGGATACGATCATTATATACAAATATATTTTGGAACAATACAAGGAGCTTTCAAAAGAACTATTCATCCCAAGGGCAGTACAAAGGACTCAGGGGCATCCCTTAAGGTTGGAGGAAATTAGATTTCACCTGCAACAAAGGAAATGGTTCTTTACAGTAAGGGCAGTTAAAATGTAGAATTCATTACCCATGGAGGCTGTGATGGCAGATACTATAGATATCTTCAAATAAAGGTTGTACATCTTTTTAAAAAGGAAAGGTATAAAGGGATATACCCAATAAGTAAACATGGGAAGGATGTTGATCCAGGGAGAAAATCTGAAATTCAATTCTTAGAGTCAGGAAGGAATTTATTTTTCCCCATATCAGATCATTGGATATTTCAGTAGTTTTTTTTGTTTACCGTCCTCTGGATCAAAATACTGTAAATACAAATCTAGAATAAGTATCTCGTCTAAATTTAGCATAGGTTGAACTTGGACATACTATACTGTGTCTTTTTTTTCAAACTCCTCTATTATGTAACTTCAGATGAATTCCAATATATGCAGCATGGCTCAAATCATACATAGATGTATACACCTGATGAAGGTTTCTCCAAAACGTCGTGCTTCTCTATAACCATCACTGTGCATCAAATAAACCAATGTTTGATTGACAAAAGCAGCGTACAGTAGAAATAATCTGAAGTACGACAAGACTTGCTTCTTTTCTTCTAATGTGCGGCATTAGCCACTTAGAAATGTCAGACAAGTGATTTTTTAAGGGTCTATGG
>NC_134485.1:58894231-58974231 GCF_040206685.1 Ascaphus truei
TCAGTCCAGCACTGGGAGGTAATAGTATGATGGGCATCCTTTACGGACGAAACGCGTAGGTGCGTCCCTACCATTGCTGTTTATATACTGACCATTAAAGTATCCTTTTAATACTATTCCCTGTCTGGAGTTACCCTGATTTTGGCGGTCCACTAGCTGGTATGCTGCCAAGAAACGTTGCTGTGCTCCTCTACACCCTTGCTGCTTCCATTTGATGTTAGTCTTTTGGGCCTTCACTTGAAAGGCTATTTATTATAATTCCCTATTAGTAAACAAATGTTAAAATGGTGAAGATGTCACAAGGATGACTGATAGAACTATATTGAAGTTTCAGTTACTCTGCCAATAGGGAAGGGATTTGTGTCTTAAAGCAGAAAAACATGCTAAATCTTATGGGGTTTTTTGTTTTTGTTTTTTTAATAAAAAAGTTCTGTAGTATTAGAGAAGTCATTTTTTTTTAATTCAACTCAATGCCATTTTTAATTAGTTTTAATATACTCAGCATTCTGTGTGTATATCTTTATTTATATAGCGCCATTAATGTGCATAGCGCTTCACAGCAGTAATACACGTGATACTCTTATAAATAACAAATAATACAAATAATACACAATGGGAAGAAGTGCTTCAGACATAAAAGTGACACTTAGGAAAAGGAGTCCCTGCTACGAAGAGCTTACAATCTAATTGGTAAGTGGGGAGTATGTACAGAGACAGTAGGAAGGTATTCTGGTAAGTGTGTCTGCAAGGGGCCAAGGTCAATGTATGAGATGTAAAGTATCAGCCACGGAGCTACTCTCTATAGCAGGCTTTAGTACACCTCCAAGCAGTGTAAGATCTTTGTAACACTTTCCTGTTTGTGATCATTTGTTGCCAATATTCCCAGCAGTTTGAGCTGCAAACTGTAACAATAGATAATATTACATTAGAAATATACAAATTCATTGTAGCTGCTTAGTTACACTGACTAACGGATTGATTGTAACTGAACGGCGGCCATTTAGTTAGGCACACAATCAGCATTTTTATAGATTAATAGTAGGAGAACTAAACGATTGCCAGCTTAGGTAAGCATGTAGAATTATACATTATCACATGTTACATATAAAATGAGAAAGGGGGGAAAAAAGGGGGGGGGGAGGAATATAGTATTGCTGCTTCAAAACTGAATGTTGCTAGAAAAAGCAGAATTCTTTCTTCCCATCAATAAACTCCAAGAGAGCTGTTTAAACTGTGACCCAGGATGAAGTCATGACTATCCATGGGAATGCAGCAAGAATTCTCCGAAAGCTGGATGTGGAATTCAGTAGGGAACTCAGTGCTTAATATGAGAAACTTGCTGGGACTGGGTGTGAAAATAGCTTTGGCAAGGCGAGCGGTGCTGGATTCTTTTGTATTTATATTTACTTCCAATAGATCCAATTGAAACAATGTGTCCTTCCAACATGAGAAAAAACATCCCCCCCTATGGAAAATAGTGAAAATATTAATGTGTTGAAATGTACTGCAATTTTTTCTGGGATTTTAAAACTTGCCAAACCTAATAAACAGATTACTTTAATATATAGAACTAGTTGGTCTGTAGTAAGACCGAAGCAGAGAATTCCCTATTTAAACCGTTCCAAATTTAAAAAAAAACGTGTAGACCAACTGAGTTGAAAGGCACATTTATAAAAGCAGGTGCACACAAAAAAAACAGCACAATTACTTATAGGCAGTGACCTAAGTGGTTTAACCCCTCGTCAGAGAAGCCTGCTTTCCGGTATCCAATTGAAAAAAAACAATGCTCTACATTTAGTACACATTTTGGATTGGAATGTAATAAAAAAAAAATATCTGCATTATTTACACTGTAAAAATAGAAAGAGATAGATGTTCTATATATAAAAACATTTTCTTGCAACCCAGGGGGAGCATGTGGAAAAAACAACACAAAATCTAAGTGCAGATGAAACACTTTAAGTGAATAATTTCACAAGGAGCTCTGTGTCAGGAAGGCCCTGGACCGCCGTGGAGACACGCCTGCATTTGGGCTTTAAAACTAGCAAAGATTGGATGGTGAAACGCGTACAGGAGTACCGCCCAGAGGAGGAGAGGATTGGTGCCGAGTGACTGCCGATCATAGAAGCCTTACCGGAAGTGGCGTGACGCTCTGGAGACAGCCGGGGAATCGAGTTGCAGTCATTGCAGCGTGCGACCAGGCAGCAGCCAGCTGTATGCGGGAGAGCTGATAGAACGCACAGAACGGAGGCGGCGGGGTGAGCGACGACGGGATCATATCCTCACTTCTGTCACGATGATGTGATATATGCTGTTTTAATTTTATTTTATTGTAAGTGAGCATTTTTAGCACGTACATAAATTACTTACCTTTACACCATTGATCTGCACCATGGATATGTCCATTTGCCTTTGCATCTAACCACCACACTGAATACCTGGGGTGGAGTGTACCAACGCCTGGACACAGGATACCCTATTACTCAAGATACCAATTGTTGCCCATGTACCACTTACATCTTGTGAGTAGGCTGCACTTATGAGCCAAGACTCCTTGTGAAATTATTCACTTTAAGTGTTTCATCTGCACTTAGATTGTTGTTTGTTTGTTGTTTTTTCCACATGCTCCCCCTGGGTTGCAAGAAAACGTTTCTACCTTCTGGGGACCAGTGAAGACAGTCCCTACCAGAGGTTTTGAGCAGGGACTTGCAGCATTTAATTTAATTCACCACACCATTTGGCACCATTATATATTCTTTCACTTAAATCACTTTTACACCCGAGATTGGATTTGTTATCTATCACTTTATAGTTAGTGACCACTCACAGTGTTTGGCGCCTTTTCTGCACCATCACTCTGTCACTATATATAAAAACAGGCATAATGACTATATAATCTGTGCAATATACTGATTTTATATTTAAATGAGGCAAATTATCTATTCACAGACTAGTCATTAAGGTGCAATATTGTATATTGCATGGAAATTCTCCCTCGCTCTCCCCCTCTCAAAGCCCACATTGACTTACCTTGGGGAGGTAAGATTTCTGGCAATAGTGCCTCAAATAGGCACAAATCCGAAAAAAAGTGCATGCAAATGAGATGTCAAACGGTGCGATTTTTAGGCATCGATGACTAATGAACACTGAAAATGCAAGGTTTTCATCTCAAGTGTCAAATTCAGGCGACTTAGCATTGTCTATATATGAGTTTACTAAATAGGGTCCTTCGTCCCAATATTTCATGCCGTGTCTGTGACTTGCACTTGCATTATCGAAGGTCATTTTTCTATGCTGAGTTTTCTCACTTGCTCCACAAGACAGTTTCAGTTGCCGATGCTAAAGCTCCTGATCGGGAAATCAAAATGGATGCCAAATACTGAGCATCACTGGGAAGCTGCAACGCATGACGTTACACCAGCCTAATGCTATCAGGGTATCAAGAACTGGCGGGTGCTAGGAGCTAAAAAAAAATAGAACCCCCAGTTTGAATTCTGTAAAACATTTAAAATCAATGTCCAAAATGGCCGGACTGCATTAAGAATCTACAGAGCATTACAATGTAAACTGTGGCTTGTAACGGGTTCAACGGTAATATTGATACTGTATATCACAACTTCTCTTGTGCATATTTAATATACTGTATAGGGATGGACACAACAGTGATTTTTTTTCAACTAAACATTCAGACTAACAATGTCTAATGTTGCATTTAAACATTGGATTATTAGGATTGACCCTGTCCTCATCAGATTATACCCTGACGCCAACAGGACCACCTCCAACGTCACTGTGACTGCCCTTTTAATGACACCCATAGATATTATTACCCTGTAATATCCAGAACCAGTACCGCCGACAGTTTTCTGGGCCTGTCAGAGGCCCTGTGAGCACCACTATCTCACTCACACCCCGCTCCCCCCCCCCCCCACCCCACACTCTCTCCCTCTCTCACACTCCCCGATGACTCCCTCCCCTCCCCCTAACAATTGTACCTTGGACGGGCCCCGGCTGAGGAAGGGCCATGTGGAAACATGCAGCAGTTGGGCCTTACTTCGGGTACACCAGTGAAGGAGGCTGTTTGGAAAAAGAGGGCCCCGCAGCTGAGGAGAGCTGGGGCCCTGCAGCACAAGGTGGCCCTGGTAGCCTGACACAGAAGTTTGGGCCACAATTTCAGCATCAGCTAGCCAGACCCCCCCGGTGCCGGCGGGCCCAGACACCTGTCCCAGTTCTCCGCGCCTGCCTAAAACCATAAACAGGTTAAAAAAATGACTAAGTATTGAAATATTCCAGCCATAGTAATATTAGAAGTTATTGCTCCTTCTGAAATAATTTATGCAACAAAACACATTTTGTTTTAATAAAATGAGTGTTAGTGTTATTCCACATTCAGCTATGCTAAACTAAAAATGGATTACTTCAATAGTAGGAGATACCTTTCTAACTGCACAGCATGCTTTTAATACAAGCTTTCAAAAGCTGTGGCCTCTTCCTCAGGTCTGCAGCACTATTGACCTACAGCTTGGGGCAAAAGCTTACCTGAAAAATATATTGTGGCTTAAAATAAAGATGTATAGTGGCTAGACACAGGTGCTGGCCTAAAGTCGGTGTAGCTACATGTGACACTAGGATATCATCAGACAATGTGGTGATACAGAATTTTCCTGGGATTCTTTTTCTAACAATCAACAATCATGCCAATGGTAAAAACAGCAGCACCATATGAAGGCACAGTCCCACTAAGAAACATGTAAGGGAATTAGAACTATATGTAATCAGTCCTCTCCCGTTTCAACAACTTTACTCCCATTTCAAAGGTTGGTTCAAAATGTAAGATACTGTACGTGTTATCCTTACCAACGGAAAGTACTCTGCAGCAATGATAACTATTGCTACTGTATGATTAGGGCTTAATTATTCAATCCTTTTTATAAATTGGTCATTGGTGTTAAAAATATAAAATACAATCTAACAATTGTGCGTGGTTTGTTAGAAATGGCCCACATTTAAGAAAAAATAAATAAAAAGGACTTTTGCAAGTTTTCTTATTTTATAACTCTAATTCTCTATATACTCGTGCACAATTTTTATATTTTTAAAATCTAATAAATTCACAATTCTAAATTTTCGAAGGGCATTTTATAACCTTGTTGTAAACACAGCCATCATAGAACCCAACACTCAGCTGTTTCTCAGGCCACAGCTTGAAATTAACATTAAAAGCTGTTAACAATGGGTGAGACCTTTTATCAGTCCTAGATACCTGGTATTTATGCTGAGAGTGAAACGTGGTAACGTTTTAAAAGATTGAAAAATCATATTAGCCAATGAAGCTTTAAGTTAACTTCTGTTCATGAAGGGTCCACCCGATTTGAAACAGTTAATAGAGTAGGAATGAGTAGAACATTAAAAAACAACTATCAATTTTCCTGATTTAAGATGCTAATCTCAAGTATATTTCAAGCAGTTAGAAAAACAATTTAGACATTAATACCATTAGCTGGTGACAGGGGCTGGAAACGGTTCTTAAGTACTGTAATTATTTTCACATTTTATCAAACATGCCACAGAGAACATGAGAAACTTGGGCCAAAGACTACTTATCACTTCTTAAAGCCAAACCTTGATTTCCTATTCAGAGAAGGAGAAATTCCCATGGTTTATAGGAAGTAGGCCCACCTCAATGAGGGAGGCACAGTCATTAGAGGCATTCTCAGCAACAGAATAAGACTTACTTTGAAAGCAGGCAACACCCTTTTTATTAGTAGAAAAACATATCGAATCCAATTACTGTACCTACAATTTTGAAAAATATAATGAACGAGGCATCAGACACATATGAAAATAAATATTTGAGGTTAAGGTTGACTTTTCAACTTAACTCTTTAAAAGACAAATCTAAGATGTGTACAATAATGTATTCCCGGCTTCAAATTAGATAGAACCGTGCAAAAAAAATAAATGGTCTGTTTCCCAAGATCTCAAAGAGTGCTAAAAATCAGACCAAAAATATATATATATATTAAAATGTGCATCATTTAAAGATACAAATCCATCATTTTCAGTGTGGGAAATTTAGATAGTCAAATGGATAAAGGAATGCCATGAATTGAAGAGATTTCTAAAAAGATGACACACCAGCAATTACAGATGTAAAATGAGAAATGAATAGAAAAGAATTATGCATTAGTGGGTCCAAAATATTTGTGTTAGCCTTGGGAAAGTAGGCGCATGCTAATGATACTTTGACCAAGCCATCATTTTTTTTTTGTTTTTGTTTGTTTGTTTTCAATGCAGTTAAATATTATAATTGGAAGATGTTTCTGGCCTAGCTAAACATACATCAGTTCAGCTTTGGGGACCCCAGTTGAAAAATCTGAAAAATAAAGGGAAATTAAGAGACAGCTTTAACAGAGGCAGTGTATTGTAATTGTACTACTACCTGAACAACAGATTTAGAATCTAAAGATTCTTAGGGCCACGCTCTTCTTCAAAATATGGACTAGGAAAAAGTAATAATGACCACCAAAATGCAGTGACTATTCTCTTACAGTGCTGGCCTGGCTGGCAGTGAATGTGTTAAACAGAAAAGGATATAGAATGCCATAAAGAAAGAAAACAGAAAAAGCAACACCACGACAAAACCTAACAAGGCATGTCCATTGTGAAAACACAAAAACACAGCGCACAACGCTCATAGTGCATTAAAAGAAATATTATTCCAATCAAACAGTACAGGTAAGTATTATGCGTACATCAAGGGAGAAAAAAACCAGCATGTCAGGGGTTAATGTTACCCATGCGCCAACCGGATCCCCAACCAGGATATCGTCTGTTGTTTAAGCAGCTTCCAGCCTCTGGGTCTTTCAGTCCAAAACCGAATTTGGTGGATCCTAGATGGTCCCGCTACTGGGGATGGAAGTCCCAGCAGACTCGTTATGGACGAGGATAATAACCGCTGTGTGGGTTAGTCTTTCACGGTGGCTCGATGCCAGGGATGAAGAAACCTTTTGGTTTCGAAACGCGTTGGAAAGGACTTTTTATGCGCTATTCAGTTTGAACTACTTCATCCTGCCACGGCTGCTCTATTCTCCTCAACTGGTGAGGAAACCGCGATGCGAGCTGCGGTGTTGCCACTGAGTGACGTCAGAGATCCGGAAGCGGAGTATCGGAGGGCTGCGAGTGTGCATCGAGCCACCATGAAAGACTAACCCACACAGCGGTTATCATCCTCGTCCATAACGAGTCTGCTGGGACTTCCATCCCCCCAGTAGGGGGACCATCTAGGATCCACCAAATTTGGTTTTGGACTGAAAGACCCAGAGGCTGGAAGCTGCTTAAACAACAGACGATATCCTGGTTGGGGATCCGGTTGGCGCATGGGTAACATTATCCCCTGACATGCTGTTTTTTTCTCCCTTGATGTACGCTTAATACTTACCTGTACTGTTTGATTGGAATAATATTTCTTTTAATGCACTATGAGCGTTGTGCGCTGTGTTTTTGTGTTTTCTGTCTAGCCTTCAGGGGGTGTTTTGAGCCACCCCTGGTTCCACGGCTGCAGACGCTCCCCCATCAGTGTCCATAAGGTCACGTAATTATTTTAATTTCATCATCACCTTATTATCAAGGTAAGAAAAAATGCACAGATGCGCACCAGGGATTAGTTAATGGTAATTTATTAAAAATACACAAATACTGAGGGGATCCAACCCCACCTCAGCTAAAATTGCTATACAGTTTAGACACAGTGACCATAGAATGTGGCCTCTGATACTACCTCAACCCTAAACAGTACAACATACAAAACACAGTAAAAATACATATGATCAATAAAACAAAATGTGAAAATCCATCTAACGATTTAAAGTGAAACCGCCATAGGTAATCAAACAGCTGGCAAGGGGAGACGGACACTTACACTGAGGCAGAAATGCGGGTTCACGGTGTTCGCATGCAGCTGCTCCCCCCAGGTCTATGAGAAGAGGTCACAACAGGTCATCCTGCGCGTGTTTCCTGACAAGCTGAGACGGAGCCTGCGAGAGGCACAATCGGTGCGTTCCATCTTCACGGTGCCGAGATCCGGATCTTCATGCGAACACCGTGAACCCGCATTTCTGCCTCAGTGTAAGTGTCCGTCTCCCCTTGCCAGCTGTTTGATTACCTATGGCGGTTTCACTTTAAATCGTTAGATGGATTTTCACATTTTGTTTTATTGATCATATGTATTTTTACTGTGTTTTGTATGTTGTACTGTTTAGGGTTGAGGTAGTATCAGAGGTCACATTCTATTGTCACTGTGTCTAAACTGTATAGCAATTTTAGCTGAGGTGGGGTTGGATCCCCTCAGTATTTGTGTATTTTTAATAAATTACCATTAACTAATCCCTGGTGCGCATCTGTGCATTTTTTCTTACCTTGTTTTTCAGGGTGCCCTCCCTCCCTTTGTAGGGGGGACCACCTTGAAGTAGGAGCCCTTGGGGAGACGCTCCATGCGCGTGCTGCAAAGGGATTTTCCATATTTAACAGCTACAGCACGAGCGCTGAATATCCTTCCTTTTTCACCTTATTATCACCCCACATATGTGATTTGATTGTAGTTGCGCACTTTATTTCACTCTATTTCACATGTCCATTGTGAATTGTGCTCCAACCGTTATCAATATATAATATATATATTATTTTACCTACATTATTTATTTTCAACGCAATTCCAATGACATCTTGAAAAAAAAAAAAAAAAAAAACATTTAACATTACTGGTTAATTCTCCAATACGCCAAGTTTTATGTAAAAAAATATTTTCTTTTGTCAACATCCTTAATTTTAGGAAATGTTTCAAGGTGTTCTGTATGGATTCAATCCTTACTTTTATATGTTATAGCACTGCAGAGACAGCTGCATCTATTTTATAAGTTATTCGGGAGTGTGTAAAAGGTTTTAACCAAACATATAAAATGAGAGATTACAACAAAGAGACATCCGTTTTGGAACGGTGTCGACATATGAAATCTAAGTGAGTCCTAAAGTCTTACCCAGGGTTCCACGCTCACTAATTGTGCTCCACGGGCTACAGCTCGCAGCCACTAACCAGTCACGTTCTTATGGTAACTGACCTGTCAGAGTTTAGAGCAGGGATGGGCGACTCCAGTCCTCAAGGGCCACCAACAGGTCAGGTATTCAGGATATTCCTGCTTCAGCACAGGTGGAACAATCAGTGGCTCAGTCTTTATCCTGAAAACCTGACCAGTTGGTGGCCCTTGAGGACTGGAGTTAACAATCTCTGCTCTAGAACCATTATACCAGGTATAGGGCAACATAGCCAGGTTACTGGGAATCAAAGCCCCAATCCCCACTAGCTAACACCCCCCGCCACCCTTTTTGTACAGGGTTGAAACCACGCTATTTTTAGCTCTGGGGGGATGGAGGACGAGGGTACAGGGGGCTAGAGGGCCATCCTTCCCCCCCCCCCCCCCCCGGCTTTCCAACAGGAAGCTGCAATGGATCATGTTGAAGTTTCCTATTAGCCTGATATTTGACAGCTATTTTGTTTTTTCTGGGGGGAGGTTTAAACATGGTAAATATCTTGGGAACCGTGGGGTCTCCAAAATTGACATCATATAGTTCAGTTTTGGGTGATCCCTCCTCCCCCCCACAGATCTCATCCTGTAACACAAATGTGGTAACAAAAAGAACCAAGTAGGGGGAATTGTTACTTTAAGCATTCTCAGGCTCCGCAATTTACTCCTAAGTGTAAGGCTGCAGCCACGCTAGCGCTGAGCGCGGCACTTGTCGAGTTTAGTTCTTGCAATTTAAATTGTCCTGTTCCCGCTCACACGGTGCGTGCGCGCTTTCCCAAGCTTTGCGCTTGGGGAGACAAAAAAAAAAGAGAGTTTGAAGCGCGCTCAACAAGCCCCCAATGCCCCCCCGTCCGTGCTTGCAAAATAAACAGGACACCCGGCGCTCATGCTTGGAGAGCTGGTGACGTCACCGCTCTCAAGCATGAGTGCGGTCAGCGCCAGCGGGGACGCAGCCTAAGTGTTCATCGTCATTAAATTGGAGAACTCCGTCCCATTAAGGATGCCTCACAATAAATATCTTGCTTAGTTTTAACCTACTGTGCTAAGCAGTGGGGAGAAGAGGACCTGAAAGGTTGTTGAGCGGGCAAAAGGGGCAAGGGGAGGAGGCAGGAGTGCGAGAATTTGTTGAGCATGGGGGGTGCTGAGAGGTTGTTGAGCAGGGCAAGGGGTTCCTACCTGTGCAGCTTGGTACACTATGGCGGGCCCGATAGAGAATGTGGCTCAGCCATTCCGAAAGAGTCATCCAGCTCGCGGTCGGGCCAAACCTTTCTCCGACGTCAGTGCTCACACCAGCATGAGAGAGGCCCGGCGCGGGACAATGAAGGAGAGAGGCAGGCCCGCAGCAGCAGCATGGAAAAGCAGAGGCCTGGTGACAACCAGAGGCCCGGCAGCCGGACACACAACCAACCTCTGGCCAGACCCAACTTCCAACGCCAGCAGGACTCCCAGAAACCACCGGCATGAGATTCCCAGGGAGGAGCGAGAGTTGCCGCAGCAGCTGGGGAAAGAGACCATCCCCAAGCTAAGTATAAGATTGTACTTGGGGGGTCGAGTAGTGTAAGTATGTATCGGGGGAGGGGTAGTGTAAGTATGTATTTTGTGGGTATTGTTGGGGGGGGAGGTAATTATTGTGGGGGGAATTGTGTGGGTATTAGGGGGAATTGCTTGTGTGGCCAGGGAAGGAGGTGGGAATGAGTGTGAGGAGGGAGTGGGATTGAGTGAGAGGGAGGTAATTGAGTGATAGCGGATGGGGGGGAGTGAGAGGGGTGAGGAGTGGGAGTGGGAGTGAGGAAAGAGAAGGGTAAGAGTGAGATAGGCGGAGAGAAATACATGGGGAGATGGGGAGGGGAGGAAGAGAGGAGGGGGCTTGCAAGACCGCCAACATGGGGGGTGGGGCAGCCGTCAAAACTGTAGTCCCGGGCCCCAGGAAATCAGTCGGCGGCCCTGCTGCTGCGTGCAACTCAAAAGCACCTAAAACACATTTGAACAAGAGCAGCGAGTGTATTTTATATTCTTTTTCCAACTTGTAAAAATGGAAAAGACAACTAGAAAAGTCTTCTTTCTACTTTGATCTCAAGTCACAGAAAATGCCACTAGACCAATGTCAACATAATTTATTTGTTATTAATTCTGTAGAATTTTCAACTATATATATGTTACCATACTTATCTACTATTGAATTAGCATTTATATTTGCTTAGTTGGAATATTGTAAATTTTATCTAATCTAGAGAGGGAGCGGCTCAGTGAGTTTGAAGCAGGGGAACCTGGTTCAATTCCCGGTGTCGGCTCCTTGTGACCTTGGGCAAGTCACTTTATCTCCCTGTGCCTCAGGTACCAAAAAACAAAAAACATAGATTGTAAGCTCTACGAGGCAGGGACCTGTGCCTGCAAAATGTCTCTGTAAAGCGCTACGTATAACTAGCAGCGCTATACAAAAACATGCTATTATTATTTAGCCCACTTTTGTTTAAGTTTTCCATTTAAAATACATATTCTAGTTACCTTGTTTTCATGTTTTAGCATTCTCCGTTCTTTATCTCAAGATTTATTTCAATCTTGTTTACTGTCATTATATGATTATTAATGTGCACTGTAATGTCTTGTGTGGTTGGGATGCTCCGTCGGAGGGGCGGCCATCTTTTATGTGGTCTGACCCGCGATACTTTGTTACTTGTGTCGGCGGTCAGCTTACCTGGGGGGACACTGATTGCGGTGCTTCCGCCGAGGCTTCCCACCTATATAAGGTTGCGTCTTACCTGAGGAGAACACTCTTTGATAAAGCGCCAGCTACGGCGGGAAACGCATCAGAGTGGTGCCTCAGTCTCTTCACGGGCACTATGTGTCAATAAATGTGTATTTTTTTTTTTACTTTTGATCCTGCCTCCAGTTCTCTGATTTTTGCTGTGCTCCATGTTACTCTCTTTCTACTGTTCAACATAATCTTGCTCTGCTCTTGAATCTCACGTTACAGCCCTGTGACAAGGGCTATTCAACCTGCTTTCGCTGAGGTCTCATGAGGTTCCAATATAGTGAAAGCCTTTAGTCACCTTTCAGCACTAGAATACACCTTATGGCTCATTCACTTGAATATAAAGCTAGGTGCCTGCTGCAGCCGGCGGCGCACGAGCCTCTCACCAGCCCCTTACCTCCTCTCTAGCTGTCTCCGGGGCCACCTCGGTTAATGGTTTACTGCACACTGGGACATGTCAGCCAGCAGGGCTTACAACAGGATTGTGATCCCGTGCGGCGACGTGTCACGTGGTGCGCCAGGGAGACAATCAGGAACATGTTTATTTGCATGTTACCAGAGATTCGCCTCGGAATAGAAACTGCTGGTTCATTCTCCTTCACAACTGCTGGAAGCAATGGATTTCGCTATCATATGCAGTTTCTCCCCCCTTTCATTTCCATTGCTAATAAATTCGTTTGATTACTATTATTATGGCTGGTGGTAGCTATTTAACATTGGGGGGAGGGGGAATGCTGCAGGCTGTGTCATGTCGATGCAGAGAATTGCATCGGACTGGGCTATAACGGAATGTTTTTCTTTCTTCCTTTTTCAGTCCCTGTACTAATAATAAAGCAGCCGCACTGTGCCTGCTTTCAGGAGAAACATTGTTTTGTTTTTTTTTGTTGTTGCAAAGCTTCCCCCCTCCCTCCCATCATGTCCGTGCCCACGCGACCCGTTTTGGCCACGCCCCCCACGCCTAAAAAAAGCTTCCTACAGACCGCGGTGAAGTGCCGTGCACGCGCCATCAGGACGCAAGGCGGGCACGCCGGCACGTGCAGTGGGACCTTAGCCTTGGGCAGGGGGGCGCAAACTTTTTTTCCTGCGCCCCCTTGCCAGCGGTCACCTCACCCCCACGCCCCCCTTCACCCTGGCGTCGGCGTCATGGCAACGTGACGTCACATGACCTTGCGGCGTCATTTGACATCGCGTTGCCATGGCGACGCGTGTGGAGCCAAGGTAAGTAAAGGTTTACAGAGGACCTGCAGCCCCCCCTGGTATTTAATTTAAGTGCCTTCGGAAAGTGCGCGGGGCCTCTGTAAACCGCGCACCCCCCGCGGGCAGTCTCTCGCCCCCCAGTTTGCACACCGCTGGCCTAAGGTGTCTTCCAGCGTTGGGAGGTGTCTCATTGAATAACAACACTTAAGAAATATTGGTCCGAACCCTTTGCATACAATTTGAAAAGGCGCCAATTGAGGGAAAATGCAGCAGCAATTCCACAGTTGCAGTGTAGACCGGGGTTGGGTTTAAAGCATATTTTAGGAAACAGGAAACTGCCAGAGTTCTCACAATCAAATATGTGAATAGGATGAAAAAAATAAAACGTGAAGGAAACAGAGAAAGTGAACTGCAGATCTAATAGTGTGATATAGGGTGACACGGAAGAACAGACGATTACAGCGGGATCACAAGCACTAGACAGAACGAAAGTAGTTAAATAAACTAAGCTTATTTTGGCCTGAACCAACAGGAGTAACACAATGCACAAAACAAGCTTAAACTCACCAAAAACAGAGGGTCACTGGGGGAATCCTAGCTTACTAGGCACTGCCATAGCTAGCTTACCCAGGATGTCTTCCACAATACGTCTGTATCAGGGTATCCCAGTATCTTGGAATGATAGCCACTCGTTTGCAGGTTCAAATCTCCCACTAGTCTCTGACACTGAGACAAGCTATGAATCTTTGAATTTAGAGAATAATCAGTGGAGCTCTGATCAGCACCGGCTTACATACTTTCCCGGCCTCCATCTGAAACTATGGAGGGCTAGCTGTCGATCAATCAGTGAAGAGATTGTCTTCACTGCCCAATCAGAGAGCAAGGGCTCATCTCAGATGGACCAATCAGGGACGAGGGAGATGACAGTGCTCCAGAACAGTCCACAAAGGCAGCCTTAAGGAGTGGGAAATTCAAACTAACCAATACGAATCGAGCCGACCGGGCTAGGACCCAGACCTTGGATCCCAGTTTTAGCCACAGAGATAGATGACTCGGAGTCGGGATGAACAATGGCTCCGCTTTTGCAGTACATGTTCCCCCGACCTGAGTCCATACCCTTCCCCACTTCATCAGTGTTCCCAAGCACTTCACCTACCCCACATTAGACTATGGCCCAACCCTCCATTGTGTAAATTACCAGCCCAAATAAATCCACAAGCAGAATCAACATGGGGGATTAACTACCTACATTTGGAGACACAGAAATATTAGCCATTTTGGCTACAATAAGATAGTCATATGACTAAGATATATGCAGCCATCTTAACGGGTAGGGACAACCAGCGGGCTTAACCATTAATATGGGTGCCAGGCTGCCCCTACAGTCAAATAGGGATAAAGTACTTAATTGCTGAATAATTGTGTATTTTAGGTTTTCAAATGTAAGCTCAGGTTCTTTCTTCAGTCGCTTAAAGAACATGGTGAGTTAACGGTCATATTAATTAAGCTGCACGGAGTCATAATAATAGGGGGAATGAGCTGTAATCTGTCTTATGTCACCATGAGGAGCCTCATGGATCTGCACTGCTTAGTAAATATGGCCCTTAGGCCTAGTTTAACTAAACGTAATTAAAATTGTCGATAATATTTTGTTATGGAGGAAAAAAAACAATGAGGGCTATTTTTCCAGTTTAATGTTGTATTCAAGAATAAGGTGAAAGGTCACAGCAGTGGCCCAAAAGAATCCTATTTGCACTCGCTAAACCAGAAATGCTAGGCTAGGAAAAATTTAATCCTTGTAGTTACCTCCATAGCCATACATAAACATTTTAAAATCATATTTATTGAACATATATACAAAAACCTTTATGGTTTAAAATACCACTATGTGGCTCCAGGAAAACACAGAGGGGGGTGGGGAATAAGTGCTGGTATTGTTATAGTGGTAGAATTTCTGATCAAATGTAAAGTAATTTTTAGTGGGTACAAAGTCTAATAATTGGATTACAAACTCATTGTGTGTATTGTAGTTACTTCCACGCTGTTTAAGGAAATGCGTTACAGCTTTCAGACCAACGGCGTGAGGGATACTTGTGTATAGTCCCTCGACGTCTAGACCCACAAGTAATGTGTCTGCACTGACCACAACATCTTCTAAACGTAGAAGGACATCTTTTGTGTCCCGTAAGAATGACGGTAGGGAGTTCACAAATGGTCTTAATACCACATCTAAGTATTTACTAGCACTCGCCGTCAGGCTATCAATACCAGATACTATTGGTCTCCCTGGCGGCGGTAATTTATGCTTGTGTAGCTTAGGTAGATGATAAAATGTAGCAATTTGTGGGTTTTTCACCATGATAAACTCTAGTTCTCTTTTAGAGATCACCTTTCCATCCAGACCCTCACTCAGAATGTTCAAAAGTTGTGTTTTGAACACCGCTGTAGGGTCTTCTTTAAGTATCCTGTAACTGGCTTGATCTGACAATAGTCTCCTACATTCTGTAGCATAGTCCTCCTTGTTTAATAGGACTACATTACCGCCCTTGTCTGAAGGCTTTATTTCGATCAAGGGATCTTTCTCCAAATCTGCTAGCGCTAGGCGTTGCGGGTGTGTTAGATTATGTCTTTTATTAGTTTTATGCAACTGCAAAATCTCTGTCGTTACTAATTTCACGAACACATCCACGTTTGAGCATGACTCTGATGGAGGTGTAAAGGTGGATTGGTTTTTGAGGTCCGTAAATGGACCCTCACCATATGGTCTGTTGGATTCCTCCTCCAGATCATTCAACATATCTAGATTATCTAGGTCAGCATCTGTCAGGTTTTCTAATACTGTTCCCTGTATTGAGTTATGTCTCCTTCTTTGAAAGAACTTATGTAGAAGGAGTTTCCTCGAAAACAGATTTAGATCTTTTATACACTCAAAGGGGACTATATCATTTGTGGGAGAGAAAGAGAGTCCTTTGCTCAACACTTCTATATGGAAATTGTTAAGCAATTTGTTGGATAGATTGACTACCTGTTTTTTCTCTTCTTCCCCCTTGACTTGAGCCTTAGGGACTTAGAGGCACGATTTGAATTGCATATCACCGAAACCACAAGGTTACCGAGACTGTGTCCCTGGTATACTGTATGTGAACGCAGGGTATCATATATAATAGGGCACACTGATCACCTTGTCTGCACACCACATATGGTGACGTCACCCAATGACTATATAGTCTTATGTAATACTACCATAGGGGACATACTACATTGCAGATACCTTCTCTACTCATGGACTCCCATGTATATCATATAGGCTATAAGCTGTACTCGTAATTAATAGAGGATAATTCTGGGGAGTCTTTCAAGTAGTGTGTATATATATATATTATACACACTGTCCTGATTACAATTAGAGTCTTGATTGCTCGGGTAACAATACCAGCACTTATTCCCCACCCCCCTCTTTGTGTTTTCCTGGAGCCACATAGTGGTATTTTAAACCATAAAGGTTTTTGTATATATGTTGGTAACTCCAAGGATTACATTTTTCCTAGCCTAGCATTTCTGGTTTAGCGAGTGCAAATAGGATTCTTTTGGGCCACTGCTGTGACCTTTCACCTTATTCTAGTATATTCTTCCCGTATGCACCCTATCTCTTATATACCAGCACATGTATATAGTAGGACACACCAGGTGAGCGGTAGCCATTTTTCTTACCTTGTAATGTTGTATTCACTAAGAATTTTATATGCACGATATCTGTGTGGAAATGAACTCACTTAACTATGGCTTTTTGGTGGTAATGCAGGATAGCCACTATCACAATTTCCTAAATAACAGCAAACATATCCACATGCAATTTATAATACATAGTAGTCATAGAGATGTGGTGAGGGCATAGGAACAAACAAATAAGGATACAGAGATGAATATAATAGCATGTAAACTCATCAGTCATACAACCATACACACGGGGAATGGCAGGGTGATATAAATAAAATAAAGCTGGTATCAGCTCTACAGACACGGGCAAGTGTGAGCAAATCCTATCACAATATCAGCTCTTTCCTCCAAACGATCCCTGTCACCTCAAGGGGGTAGAGTGATGTCTGAGGGCAGCTAACATGAGTCAGGACCTGACGAAGAGAGACTACTCTCAAAACACGTAGCCCTGTGTTGGTGGAGCTGTAGTATTTTGATCACAGAAGGCCACCGTAGTTCTCAGGTGAAAGCTTTTGTCACAGGTCCTGCGACCGGACGCGAGAGCAGGGAGATCCCTGGAGGAGCTGACACAGAGGAAACAGTGGCTGGAAGTGCTGTACTTATATGTACGCTCTATATACTTACTTTTTTTGGTTTAATAAAGTATTGCTTCTTATATGAGCATATGTGGATGTCGCCCTTATTTCTGAGCATTCAAAGAGGGACTGACTCGTGTTAGCTGCCCTCAGACATCACTCTACCTCCTCGAGCTGACCCTAGAGGTGACAGGAATCGTTTGGAGGAAAGAGCTGAAAGATATTGTGATAGGATTTGCTCACACTTGCCCGTGTCTGTAGAGCTGATACCAGCTTTATTTTATTCATTCCACATGACCCTGCCATTCCCCGTGTGTATGGTTGTATGACTGATTAGTTCACATGCTATTATATTCATCTCTGTATCCTTATTTGTTTGTTCTTATGCGCTCACCACATCTCTATGACTACTGAGGATCAAGGGAGGATCCTTCTTTCAAGGTTGAGCTTCAGTTTGGAGGTTACATACAAGGGCTAGTATCTGACTGTCTTAGTCCATTGTTTATTATTTTACCATTGTATACATACATAGGTATTTTTTAGGGGAGTGCTGTAGCTTTCCACTTAAATTTATAATACATGCCTACGAAAGGGTAATGCAAATCCTTACATTATCCAGTGGCAGAAAAGTATTTTAACCCTTTTGATACTCAATGGGCTTCCAATGCGCAGCAAATTAAAGGTCTTCAGGCAATAAAGGGATTAAAAGATTACACAAACACTACCTACTGTCCATGAATACCAAAGAAACTAGTAAAGCTCCTTTCTGGGGAAGCTATCCCCATTACCCAGACTCCCTACCACACCAATATGCCTGTCACATATGGCACTCCTGTAAGCACGTGACCTGCATACGGGACAAGGGTTAAAACACAGCTCTCTAGCTGGCCCACTTTTCACAAAGGTCCCTCAAATGAACAATATCTCCCTTAATCCGTCCCAATATACCATCAGTCACAAACAGCACTTGTGAGTACATGACTTAGATATGCAACCAGGGTTAATACACATAGCTACGCTAGCCATCTCACCTTTCTCTTCCATTTATTAAAGAAAAACCATGCACTTAACACACAAATCTGTTGTAGCAAAATGTGTCCAAAAACATAAATACTCTCTACAAAGCATGCAACAATTCATTCAGAGCCCAAAGAATCACTTATTAAAGATTGTTTTAACATATATAAAAATACAGTGCTTTAGATTACAGAAAAAGATCATTACAAGAACATACAATAACCATAAACGCAGAACAGTTTCTTAAAATAACAGGGTAAAACATAAAACAGAAATCCCTATACAGTACGTTACCACATGTCATAGGTCTTTCCCAGAGAGGTCACTGGAGTAGAATATGAAAATTCACGTGTCTGATCCCTATTAGTCAGTTTTAGCTATCAGATCCCGGAAGATATTCATATAGATGGGGGGTTGTTAGGTGTGTTGGCGGATAGTAGGGGTGGAAAATGGGGTTAGGTGCACCGGGGAAGGTGGGTAAGTTATAGTGGCATTGGTTTCTTTTAAACATGTGATCATCTTTAAAACAAAATGTCACTTGTTTACTTTTTTTATTTTTTTATTAAGATTGTTTTCCTTTTTAGTGGGGACCTACAAAAGCAGAATAAGTGTCTGTCATCATTGTCATCTACTACTGGCTAACTTACTCCCTGTCAGAGGTACAAGGAGAAGAAGAGGGTGGCCCTTTTCCTGCACAATTGGAGAGTGATGACTACCTTAATGCCCTGGTCACTCAAGGGAGAAGCTAAAATATGTGAGAACTTTCACAGTTCTTAACTTAATATATTTACCAACCAACTCTAAAAAGTTATTTAACAAGGACCTGTATACAAGGTGCCCGATTAAAAATAAATAAATAAATGAATTTATCACTAGGGCTTAACTCTTTATAATTGTCACTGCATTTTGTTAATTTTACTATTTATATTTCCTCATACTGTTAGGCAATATGAAGCTTGCCCCTCAGCCAATAAATGGTATACGTTATATGATCATGTTATATGACTAATACAAATTTCCATACAGTCGTATAAATTAGTGTGTGAAGATGCTACTGCTAAATGTTCTGCAAATTACCCATTATAATTGCAAGATTTATTGCATCCACCACCTGTACATGGGATGCTCATACAATAGCAGGAGCCTTGGCATACCTTCAACAGAGATTTCAAGTTGTGCCAACAATAAGGTGGTTTTAGGGCGTATTAAGTGGAGGACACATGCAATCTGTTCTCTAAAATAACACATGCGCTTCTAAAGAACCCGTTTAATGCAGCAACAAATATATACAGTATATATATATATATATATATATATATATATATATATATATATACAGTATATATATATATATATACACACACACACACACACACACACACACACACACACACACACACACACACACACACTCTTATTTATTTTTTACACTTGCAAAGTGTGGGGAAACAGCCTCAGGAGGAGAATCCTGCTTGTGCAGCCAACACAACACAGACAAACCATCTCTTCACAGTGCAGGTCTCCTCTAAGACAGAGATACAAAGTGGAGCTCTACTCACAAGTTCATAATGAAGTTCTCCATTTAATGTGACAGCCAAGAACAATGGAAAAACATTTCAGGTCCCATATGGACCTTTCATCAGGTCTCAGGTCCATATGGGACATTGTCTTTCCACCGTTCTTGGCTGCCACATTAAATGGAGAACTTCATTATGAACATGTGAGTAGAGCTCTACTGTGTATCTCTGTCTTAGAGGAGACCTGCACTGTGAAGAAATAGTCCGTTTTTTTTTTTTTTACATCACTAACTATATCCTGGTACTTACCAGTCTGCAGTACAGAATATACAATCACCCAATGTGGTGCTATCTACCGTATAACTATTTGTAGTGCATACTGTAATTACACAGGAAGTTCTCCCCCTTTGCTAAGCATATAGAAATGATGTTGTGCTCAGAAAATATATATTTACTAGGACCAGTGGGGTTGCAACTGTAATTTGCAACATTAAATCTCAGAAGTACAAAACCAAGTGAGGAAGAATCACTTAAAAGACTGGGGGGATATTGAATCAGACCTATTCGATAAGGCTCACATAGTAAGGACCTTACTAGAGAGGAAGGCAACATCTGACATTTCAAACACTGTGTTGTGTAGGTTGTGAGTTTGTTGTCAGAGGACCAAGAACTTTAAGAACTGGAGACCACACGGAGCTAGTTGGGCGCAAGAGCAGTTACTTCACTCCAAATGCGCCACCTTCTCTTTAACAACCTACCACATGTAGTGACAAAGTACACTTGGCATTGGTAATCAAACCGAGTGCAAATGAGAACCTTTTGGCACCTATCTTGTACAAGCTGTATTATATAACCATGTCATAGCAGGAGGAAATATGTTATGAGAGTAACATAACATGCACAAAGGAAAAAAAGGGTCCATACCCTTGGGGTATTCATTACCCCAATAAATATTAACCAATAAGCCTAATATGAGTAGGGTCCTATCAGTGCTACATATATAAAACACATATTGACTATTATTATCATTTATTTGTAAAGCGCCAACACATTCCACAGTGCGGTACAATGGGCACGGACAACGCAATCATAAAAAATGCTTTATGGCAGAATATATTTATTACGCTCAGCAATAGGAGAAGGAAGGAAAAACACTTAATACATTAGTTTTACTTGTTCAGACTACAGTAATATGGATAGTATGTAATTAATAGTGCTTCCCAGTGTGAGGCACAGCCATATAAGCAAAAACAGGAAGAGGGGCACCATGGTGGAAACGAAGCCTACAAAAAAATATCTCTAAGGCAAAACAAACGTGTAGGTGGTAAATTGACATTTCTAAAAGTCAGACAGTTGAACAGGACCAGTAATTTGCACTGGCTTCCCCAGGCTACCAGGGAAAGCCAAGTATTGACCGTTGGTACATCATTAAAAAAAAAAAAAAAGACTAAACATCTGGGAATGAATGCAAGTTTTTCTAAGAGACAAGTTATAGTCGACTGCTTAGGATTTTATACCCAGAGGTGCTGTAACATCTGTTTAACAAATAATGCTTGATTCACTCATGCAATCCTGGACTGGGATCCCTTATTTTTCCACCTCACAGTAATACTCCAAATGATTGTTACACTTAAATAAGAAAATAGATGTTGTTCCTGTAAATGAACCATGTCAAAATTCTTCACACACCTCCAAAGTGTCTTTGTCATCAGATTTTCTTTTCTCCTCGACCAATATGACTATCGGAAATGTGCACAGTTGTATAAATGTGTGAGGAAACCGGTGTGTGTGATGCATTGAGATAAACCAGTCGCTAACATCAATAGACAATCAAGTATGAGGGCCACACAATAAAGCACATTCTCATATCACTGCATTGTAGAGTTTATAAAGACATGCAAAGCCAGTATAATCCGCCTCACACTGATGAGACCCAAAAGGTAGATACAGCTGTCTGTGAGTAGGTTTACTGGCTATGCTCTTCTTTATCCCAGGCTGTGCTGCAAAGCTGTGTAATGTTACAGGCATAATGCTATAGGGGTCCATGTTAAAATGGACATTAAGTAAAAGGTGACGCTGTGTGCTCATTTGTATGTCATTACCCAGAATCCCTGGCTGCAGTGGAAGCACTGTATGCTAAGAGATAATCGGGAAAAGCAGAGTCGCAGACCTGTCTGAGGCATAGGAATGTGCTCACAAGTTGTGTTGATCTGTGACGGCATACATCAACAATACCAGTGAAGTGCATCATCAGTAAACACATTTAACCTAAAAATACACTTGGTGGTTTAGACTTACATAAACAGTTTGTTACGAGTCGGGTTTTTGTTTGACTATATAGTTAAAGCTCATAAATCGGAGATGTTAGCAATGTAAATTGTGTATTAGCATTGTCAGTGTAAATTATAGGTTTTATTCTGCAGCAACCCATTTGCAATGAGGAAATGGCAAATAGCCCAACAAGAGTCCATAATTTAAAACACTTGATCAGTTTCATTCGAAGGCATTCTGCTTAGGTTTTAATAGCTTCTCAAGGGATGGGAAAATTACAAAACCACATTGTTGTGACATGAGATGGAATGAGTCATCTCTCGTCACTAAATTTTTTGAGGATTTGGCATTAATCTCGCAGACAATAAACTATAAACATTTTATAAAAATATTCTATAACTGTTCGTAAACAGCTCCAGTGGAGGTAACATAAACCCATTTTTGAAGTGGAATCTACGGACTAAAAATACTGTGGGAACAAACACGATTAGAACGCTTTCCATCTTTGCCAGTAAAAGGAACAGCATCATTTATGTCATCCTTTCTGAAAACCTCCAGGGCGGCGGCACTAAAAGTGGGCAGCCCAAGAGACAGAGGGATTAACAATGCCCTCACACTGCAGATGTTCTCGCCCTGTTTGGTTTTGTTATCAATAAGATATGGCAAGGAAGTTATATCAAGAGGGCTGTGGTTCAATAACATATTGCGAAACTGCTTTGTGGCATTTAAAAATGTTGAGGTATAGATGTAGCAAGACTTACGTTTCTCGGCCCCCCTGCCACATAACCGCAGTGGTCGCGGCACCAGAAGATTAACGCTGTGGGAGGGGTGGGGGGAAGTCCCATTCAGAAGCATGGCTCCCCACAGCAGCTCCATCGTGGCAGACATTGTGCAAGGCACCGTGGACAGTAAGTTTTGCTACATCTGTAGTGCTGCAATGATTACTATGGGTTTCCATGGGCCGCACACAGTGTATAGTTTTGAGAGGGGGACGGTTATATGACATGTTCTGCAATACTCCCGCACTGAAGGTTTTTGAATGATTTCCACGTTGTATTTTTTGTTTGCATCTAATAAGTTTGACTTTGACACTCCTGTTGAGGTCACTTGTTAAACATCACATATTGTAATATTTTGAATGTTCACATGCCCAGACAAAGACAAGTTCTAATCTTAATATATCATAAGCATTTGAAGAAAAGAAAAAAAGGCTTGAGCTGAACACAGAGCACTACCTTTGGATGTTCACAAGAAAACACAATAACTCATAATAATGTTAAAAAGCAGATTACATCTTTTTTTTATTTTAAATTCAATGTTCTAGTACAGAGGGGCGCAAACTTTTTCCCCTGCGCCCCCCTGCTGGATGTCCTCTCCGCGCGCCCCCTCCCTCCTCCTCACCTTGATTCCCGGCGTCTGGACGTCACATCGCCATAGCAACATGACGTCACATCGCCATAGCAACGTGACGTCACATGACCCCATTGCCATGGCGACGCGTCTCCAGATGCCGGCTGAATCAAGGTAAGTAGGTTTACAGCGGCCCTGCAGCTCCCACGGCACTTAATTTAAGTGCCTTCGGGAAGCGCTCGTAAACCCCGTGCCCCCTGCCGGTAATCTCGCACCCCCCCCCTGGGGGTCACGCCCCCCACTTTGCGCCCCCCACTTTGCGCACCCAAGTTCTAGTACAGGGGAGTGCAAACTTTTCCTGCTGCGCCCCCCTGTCTTCCTTGTCCCACTCTCTTGCTGCCACTCACGCTGGTGTGGTGTGGAACGCTGGTGTGGTGTGGAACGCTGACGCTGGTGTGGTGTGGAACGCTGACGCTGGTGTGGTGTGGAACGCTGACGCTGGTGTGGTGTGGAACGCTGACGCTGGTGTGGTGTGGAACGCTGACGCTGGTGTGGTGTGGAACGCTGGTGTGGTCTGGAATGCTGACCCAACGCAAAATTGTTGGTTGGCCATAGAATCCCAATACGCTAGAATGTCTGCTCTGCTAATGTCCTTATGGGCACCGGATAAGAAGGAAGTGCAGGACAAAATGTTTGAGCTGGGCCCAATGAGATTTACCTGGGAGATCTGGAGCAAGTCTAAGGCCAAATGTAATCTTTTGTCTCCTGTTTCACAACGCACGCCACTTTTTAATAACCCAACTTCCCTCCAGGATGTGGCTACAAACAATTTGATCAATTTAAAGCTAAAAATATTTGAGTCGTTGCCGACCTTTTACATAATGGGAAACTTTCTAGTTTCCAAGAGCTCCGAACCAGGAATGAGGTACCAGATCTTAGTATGTTTAAATCTCTTCAGATTAGGCACTTTCTACAAAAAAAAACCTCCAAAATTTGAATTCCCCTCCCTCACAAGCGTCGAAACATTATGTAGGAGAGGTAGTTACCAAAAGGGTTTGATAACTAAAATATATGCCGGTTTGGAGGCCTCTGTCGACTCCCCTGATCATGACTATATGCTTAAATGGGAGGCGGATTTAAATATAGAAATTGATAGGGATGATTGGGAGGGTATATGGGAGTTTGCTGCAAAAACTTCCAAATGCACAACCATTAAAGAAAACCTATACAAAATTCTATATTACGGGTACCTCACCCCAACTCTGCTGAAACAAATCTACCCTCTGGTGTCTGATCCGTGCCAGAGGGGCTGCGGGCAGAGAGGCGATATGGCCCATATTTGGTGGACTTGTCCGGTGATACAGAAATTTTGGATTACTATCCAAACTATTATTAAAGAAATAACGGATGTGTCCATTCCTATGGACCCACAGATTTTTTTGTTGGCTAAACCAGTTGAAGACATTGTTCACCCAATAAGAAGGCTGGTATCATTTATTTTAATGGCAGCTAGATGTGCCGTGGCGGCCTCTTGAAAGAAGATAGCTCCCCCCTCTAGACAAACTGTTGAGAAGAGGATAAACGAGGTGATGCTGATGGAGAAATTGACAGCTTTCTTGAAGCAGTCAACCGACGAATTTTATAAAACGTGGACTGGGACGGTGATCTGATCGGAACTGATCTAAAAAGGAGATTAGCTATGATGACCGTGGGCAAACAAGGGGGCTCACTGGCCCCCTCCCTCTACCGTCCTCCCCCTTCTGTCTCGACCTCTTTCTTTCCCTTTGTCCTTCTTGTAGGACATTTATTGGATAATGCTGGATGGTCCCTGTTACCATCTAGATGGAAATCAATAAACCTATTGTAGTGTTCGCAAACAAAACTAGGATGTTGATCAGGTGTTATTTAATACTATTCACTGTTTTCTCTATATTTAGTGAAAAAAACAATGGTGTTCTGTTTTCAATCAATGTTTTGAGATGATGTGTATCTTATGTTCACCAATAAAATTATTTGAAACAAACAAAAAAAAAATGTAGTGTGACTCCACTGAATTCCAAAACATGCATTGTATGCAGATACAAATATGAATTAGCGATTAGGCTTATCATTTTTAAATAAAAGTAACAGCTTTCCATATCATACCTAATAAACTTTTTTGAATGACAAAATTAAAAATATGGCAACAAATAATATCCTCCATTACCACCAAGACATCTTAAAAATGGTATCAACCTTCTATCAATGAAGTGTCCCTTTGAGAAAATATTTTTTTTGGGGGGGGGGGGGGGTGGGCTACTTACATTGGTTTAATCCTTCAAATAATTGGTAGTCAGATGATCATTTATTCATAATGTCAAAAATGTGCTTAACTATAGGAGAAATTATGTTTTCTTAAAAACTGTTTTCCTTAAATTTTCTGGTTCGTTAATAATGTTGTTGTTTTTTTAGGATTTTGGGTTTGTTTTTATTTATTTGTATACATAAATTCAATTTTATATATGTATTTTTCACATAATGCACTCTAGACTCACTATATTTATTTATAAATAGACCCTCTACAATCTGGCTTCCGCACTGTTCACTCCACTGAAACAGCCCTCAGTAAAATAACTAATGACCTCCATGCTGCCAAAGACAGAGGTCATATTACTCTATCTCTCTGCAGCATTTGATACTGTGGACCATCCTCTTCTCCTTTCCATTCTCCATACTCTTGGCATTCGTAACAATGCTCTATCCTGGATCTCTTCTTACCTCTCCCATCGTACTTTCAGTGTCTCTTTTGCAAACACCTCCTCCTCCTCTAGCGATCTCTCTGTGGGGGTACCCCAGGGCTCTGTCCTGCCTCTCACCTGTCTCCCCTACAATCTTTCCTAAATGCTGCTGCCAGAATCACTCTACTCTTTCCGAAATCTGTCTCAGCGTTTACCCTGCTGAAATCCCTCTCCTGGCTTCCTATCAAATCCCGTATCACACACTCTATTCTCCTCCTCACTTTTAAAGCTTTACACTCTTCTGCTCCTCCTTACATCTCAGCCCTAATTTCTCGCTATACACCATGCCGACTCTTGCGTTCTGCTCAAGGATGTCTTCTCTCTACCGCTTTTGTATCTAAAGCCCTCTCCCGCCTTAAACCCTTCTCACTGACTGCCCCACACCTCTGGAATACCCTTTCCCTCAATATCTGACTAGCACCCTCTCTATCCACATTTAAGACCCACCTCAAAACACACTTGCTTAAGGAAGCATATGAGTAGCTCCATGGCTGATACTACACTCCTCATACATTAACCTGACCCTTTGCAGACACAATTACTAGAACGCCCTCCTACTGTCTCTGTACGTTCTTCCTAACAACCAATTAGATTGTAAGCTCATTTTTCTAAATGTTACTTTTATGTCTGAAGCACTTCTCCCCTTTATGTGTTATTTATATTATTGATATGATTGTCCCGTGTATTACTGCTGTGAAGCGCTATGTTCATTAATGGTGCTATATAAATAAAGACATACATACATAAATAATACTTTTAAAAAAACCTTTTTTTATAATTCACATAAGTACACAGATACTTAACAATAAAGTTTTATAACCTAAAGTAGGTAGCACTTAAGATATTTACGCGCAGACTTGCACAATTGTATGATGTCGTTATACTGTATAGGTATACCACTATGATTCACACTTTATATTTTGACAAAGGAGTCGCTCAGTACATTACTTCAATATAACTGCCACTGAACTCCCATGGAGCTTCAAGGATCCCCTGGAAATCAGGCTGAAAACCACAAGTGTAAAAACAAATCAACTTTGTATTTATCAGAATAAACATTCACCTCAATGGGTTCTCAAAGCGGAGGGAGGTGAGAGAGCAGAGTATTACCCCAAAAATGGTGGGCCGGCAGCATGTTAGGGACCGAGTCAGTACCCCTAAAACATACTTGTGTTGATAGGAAAATGTTATACATTGGATACTGTTACATAAACACCACAACACCTAAATGTATCTGCTTATATGGAAATGGTATATGATGTCAAATTTTTGTTATGAAAACCAGGGGAAAAAAACATGCTCGTATATGGAGAATGCACTTCTCTAGTGGTCAATAATAGAGAAGTAGAGCAGCTGAAATATTTCTGAAGTTGCGTCATATGAAAATGTACAGTAAATGGCGTCTCATTAGAATATACATTCTTCAGGCACAGTTTCCTTTTTTTCTTCTGCTTACTGTACACAAGGTTACTGCACTCCTCTCTGTGTATACATAAGCCGTATGTTGCCTCTGTAAACACGGCTTTGGTTGGATCTTTATAATAATATTAATAATTACTAGTCCCATAAAGCAGCCTTTATTCAACACACAAAAACTGTATTTTAATTGTAACCTCTAGAACAGGGGTGCGCAAACTTTTTCGTCTGCGTCCCCGTCTACTGCCCCCCCCCCCTTCCCGTCGGCGTTTTCTGACGTCACAACATCATTTGACCCCTCAAATAACGCCACGTTGCCATGGCGATGTCTCACCAGAAGCCGCCGGAGATCAGGTAAGGGATATACAGATGCCTCGGGCGGTCCCCCTGCATTTACATATTTTGGGGAGGGGCGCGGGGCCTCTGTAAGCGCTGCGCCCCCCCCAGAAAATGTCACATCCCCCAGTTTGCGCACCCCTGCTTCTAAAGCAAGGGTGGCCATCTCCATTCCTCAATGGCCACCAACAGGTCAGGTTTTCAGGATGTCCCTGCTTCTGCATGGTGGCTCAATCAGTTGCTGAGTTGTTGACTGAGCCACCTGTCCTGAAGGGGATATCCTAAAAACCTGACCTGTTGGTGGCCCTTGAGGACTGGAGTTGGCCACCTCTGCTCTAGAAGGTGTGTATCTGCAAGGGAGCAAGAGTAATCTTTCACACAAATCTACCTTTCCTTCAGTGTAATAATTTGCACTTTGTCCTGGAATAAAGTGATCTGCTACACACCTTTGTTGATAGTTCAACGTATATAATGTAGGAACCAGACACTCCATAGAATTTAGTGTTTGGTATTTATAGCCTTTATCGGGATTTAAAGCCTTGAATAAATTATATAATTAAATGCTCTGGAGTGCCTACTTCCCCATTACCTTTATTCAATGTCTTTACTGCATTAGGCAGTGCACCCACCACCTACTGATCAGATGTTCCAGAGACTCAGGCGTTCCCTGCCTCTTGCCCACATATATACACCGTGTTCAAGAAATAAGGGACCCATTTCATTTTTTAATAATATCTTGTATGTTTCTCGCTCAATCGCCATGAAAATGTGCACAATTGTAGGCCTGTTATGTAGATTAACACTATATAAGAAGCAAAATGTAGATAATCAACTGATGTCACTATGATGTCAACACGTACCAGATACACTGTGACGGGTTCATGTTCCTTAAATGAGAAATAGGAGTTTTCCCTTCGTAGCTCGTAAATGTGTTCAACTGTTGTAATCTAACCTGAACACTAAGATTACTAAACAGTTTGAGTTCAAAGTATGGCTCAAAGTGTTTGTTCAAAATGTCCTCCTGCTGAAACGCGCGCCCGAGGATGAGAACGCCGCTGTCTGATTGCATAACCGATAAAGCGTTGATCCAGCTGCTCCCACTCCTGAACGATACAAATTAATTTTTTCAGTCCTCCTAGCGACCATCCTTTATCAGGAAACATTTTATGTAAGCGTTTTGGACCATAATTTTTGTTCTGTCTCAAGCACTTTATAACGTGCTTATCTTCTTTACTAAACACCATTTTGAAACTATGAACTTGATGAGGTCATCATTCTGTTACCAATTCCAAAGAAAATGTATTAGGTTATGAAATTCAGTGATTTTTCTGCAAGATACGATGAAAAATGCAAGGGGTCCAGGTTTTTCTTAACACTGTACAGGCAAAAAACACATGACATATTACACTGTGTCATGATTTATTTAACATTAATAAAGCCAAAATGGATAAGCTATGTGTTAAAAACCAAGTACACCCTTACTGCTGCCGTAGGAATTAAGATGCTAAGTAGCAGACAGGTGCTGCTAATCAAATGCCCTTGATTAATTGATCATCAGGAAGTGTGACCACCTCTATAAAAGCCAAAGTTTTAGCAGTTTGCTGGTCTGGAGCATTCAGGTGTGTGTTAACACAATGCCAAGGAGGAAAGACATCAGCAATGATCTTAGAGAAGCAATTGTTGCTGCCCATCAATCTGGTAAGTGTTATAAGGCCATTTCCAAACAATTTAAAGTCCATCATTCTACAGTGAGAAAGATTATTCAAAAGTGGAAAACATTCAAGATAGTTGCCAATTTTCCCCAGGAGTGGACATCCCAGCAAATTCACCCCAAGGTCAGACCGTGCAATGTTCAGAGAAATTGCAAAAAAACCAAGAGTTATATCTCAGACTCTATAGGCCTCAGTTAGCATGTTAAATGTTAAAGTTCATGACAGTACAAATAGAAAAAGACTGAACAAGTATGGTTTGTTTGGAAGGGTTGCCAGGAGAAAGCCTCTTCTCTCTAAAAAGAACATGGCAGCATGGCTTAGGTTTGCAAAGTTGCATCTGAACAAAACACAAGAATTCTGGACAGACGAGACCAAAGTGGAGATGTTTGGCCATAATACACAGCGACACGTTTGGCGAAAACCAAACACAGCATATCAGCACAAACACTTCATAACTGTCAAGCCCGGTGGTGGAGGGGTGATGATTTGGGCTTGTTTTGCAGCCACATGACCTGGGAACCTTGCAGTCATTGAGTCGACCATTAACTCCTCTGTATAACAAAGTATTCTAGAGTAAAATGTGAGGCCATCTGTCCGACAGCTAAAGCTTGGCCGAAATTGGGTCATGCAACAGGACAATGATCCCAAGCACACCAGCAAATCTACAACAGAATGGTTGAAAAAGAAAAGAATCAAGGTGTTGCAATGGCCCAGTCAAAGTCAACCCAATTGAAATGCTGAGGCTGGACTTTAAGAGAGCAGCGCATAAACAAATGCCCACAAACCACAATGAACTGAAGCAACGTTGTAAAGAAGAGTGGACCAAAATTCCTCCACAACGATGTGAGAGACTGATAAAGTCATACAGAAAACGATTACTTCAAGTTATTGCTGCTAAAGTTGGTTCTACAAGCTATTGAATCATAAGATATACTTAGTTTTTCACACGTGGCTTCTCCATTTTGGCTTTATTTTTGTTAAATGAATCATGACACGGTGTAATATGTCATGTGTTGTTGTTCATCTGAGGTTGTATTTACCTCATTTAATACCTGCTAAGGAACAGATGATTGTTATTATGTCCTGATATGTAAAACCAAAGAATTCAAAGAGGGTGTACTTTCTTTTTCACACAACTGTATATATATATATATATATATATATATATATATATATATATATATATATATATATATATATATATATATATATATATATATATATATATTAGAAAAAGAAAAGAGGAAAAGAGAAAAAGCGCCCGATCCTTGTGTAAAATCAGATGAACATTTTAATAAATCATGGACAAGACAAATGCACACTTACAATTTGTCTGATTAAAATAAGCATTTTATGGGACCTGCCCATGCACCAATCGAAGACTCCACAGTCACCTCCGCTCTGCAATCTCACGATCAGTTCGAGACCCAGTGGTTGAGAACGCCGTTTTCTCCAAGGTGTATAGATTATCATCCGTCAGGAGCTTCTCAGCAGCGTGCGTCCGCCATTACTCCCACGCATGTGGTACTGGATACCGGAAGGACTTTCCTTGTGGTTCCTGTGTCTCTCTCTGGTGCCGAAGGCAGGTCAGCCACCGTAGTTGCAATGCAAACCGTCCCTACGCGTTTCTTCCGCCTTTGCGGATTTCATCAGGGGATGGACACCAAGGGGGCTAGCTGGTGTTAAATAGTCCCTCACATCAATGGCTCACAGGTGTATTTAATACCAATGGTGTCATTAGATCAAGTTGATATCTGGTGCAATATATTTGAAAACTCTATTACATTTAAACTTCACAGAATTTGAAACGTTAGTGCATTTAACAACAGCGAACGAGGATACCATTGCTGATGGAATAATTAGCCAATTTATATGCAGATTATATACTAACATGAACAGGATATGAACATAGAAAAGAACTTGTTCCAACATTTATGTACTAAAAAATAATAAAGAAATATAAAGAATATATACAGAATATAATTAGATAGAATACAAACAAATTATTTCTTACATATGTATATCAGTAATAAACAAATTAATTGTCACATATTATATACATTGTCCTACCTATAACCAATAATATACCACATATATATATATAATAAATATAAAAATATATAAGGAATGAGAGTTCCGTTTTTTTCCCTTATTACTCAATATATATTAGTCAATAATAGACATTTATTAACACACTCTCATTCCTTATATAGGTAATATACTTGGAACCAGTACGAATATTAGTCGTCACACTGATATATGTATACAATATTCTTTTTGGGGTGGTTTTAATCTAAGTTCCCTTTTTCCTCATATACTAGATCAATTTTTGCCCCCATTATATCTATAGGGATCCTTTCTCCATAAGGATATAGATAAAATTATTTGGGAACAATAGTAACTCGACTAATTAGGACTCGAAATACCCAAAAGGGCTATATTTGATATATAAATCTATAGCCATATAGAAATTTTGGCTGGTCCCTTGCAATCAACAGTCACTGTTTCATCTCTTCCTTCCAGTTCACACATAGAGACACACATTAAATATTTCTCTCTTTTTCAAGCTTAAGTATGCATTTATTCGTTTTCTGAACTATTATTATATTCTAGATATTAGTACGGTATTTAGACTCATTATTTTTATATTTATTATATATATATATGTGGTATATTATTGGTTATAGGTAGGACAATGTATATAATATGTGACAATTAATTTGTTTATTACTGATATACATATGTAAGAAATAATTTGTTTGTATTCTATCTAATTATATTCTGTATATATTCTTTATATTTCTTTATTATTTTTTAGTACATAAATGTTGGAACAAGTTCTTTTCTATGTTCATATCCTGTTCATGTTAGTATATAATCTGCATATAAATTGGCTAATTATTCCATCAGCAATGGTATCCTCGTTCGCTGTTGTTAAATGCACTAACGTTTCAAATTCTGTGAAGTTTAAATGTAATAGAGTTTTCAAATATATTGCACCAGATATCAACTTGATCTAATGACACCATTGGTATTAAATACACCTGTGAGCCATTGATGTGAGGGACTATTTAACACCAGCTAGCCCCCTTGGTGTCCATCCCCTGATGAAATCCGCAAAGGCGGAAGAAACGCGTAGGGACGGTTTGCATTGCAACTACGGTGGCTGACCTGCCTTCGGCACCAGAGAGAGACACAGGAACCACAAGGAAAGTCCTTCCGGTATCCAGTACCACATGCGTGGGAGTAATGGCGGACGCACGCTGCTGAGAAGCTCCTGACGGATGATAATCTATACACCTTGGAGAAAACGGCGTTCTCAACCACTGGGTCTCGAACTGATCGTGAGATTGCAGAGCGGAGGTGACTGTGGAGTCTTCGATTGGTGCATGGGCAGGTCCCATAAAATGCTTATTTTAATCAGACAAATTGTAAGTGTGCATTTGTCTTGTCCATGATTTATTAAAATGTTCATCTGATTTTACACAAGGATCGGGCGCTTTTTCTCTTTTCTTTTTCTAATAGGTACTATGGGAATTTGGTGAGCCCAAGAAGAAGCAGCCTGGACCTTTGTTTTATTCATTCATGGACTTCATTTGGACTTAAGTATCATTTTTCATTTTTTTATAGTTTAATTTTTTGTATTTTTATGCTTTTTTATATGTTCAACAGACCATTTCATTTTTTCACATTTTTTGCACATTTTTTACAAGTAGAATTTGTTTGATTCATGTTGCTATAATATATTTTATTCCAATTGTTATAGGTAGGCACTAGTTGGTTCATGCAAACATCATACTCAATTTTGATATTTGGTGCAACATTTTGGCACACGTCACCAGGGGGGCAGCAATTTGGGTGTGTTGAAAAAGGAGCGCTGTCTTTAAAACTGTTCATATATATATATATATATATATATATATATATATATATATATAGCAACTGTAAATATTACTGTATGTTCATTTGCATGTCTTAGACAGGTCTGCAACCCTGTCTTTCCCCATTATATATATATATATATATATATATATATATATATATATATATATATATATATATATATATATATATATATATATATATATATAACGAAAAGAAGACAGTGCGGCTCCCATAGCATAATACTGTAATTTAATAATAAAATATACGTGTAGATAGATCACGGACACTTACAATGTGCAAAGTAAAATAAGACAATGATATAAGGTCTTTTCAGTCACCCGATGGAGCCTCCGTGGATGAATGACGTGTATGGTGTCCAACACACTCCTGCTGTGGATGCCAGGAGGATGCGCGCGCACCCGGTCTCCCCCTGGTAGTAAATCCCGCGAGAGTGAATGTCCTCCAATACTACAGGATAGTGACACGGCCGTGTAAAGACCTTATATCATTGTCTTATTTTACTTTGCACATTGTAAGTGTCCGTGATCTATCTACACGTATATTTTATTATGAAATTACAGTATTATGCTATGGGAGCCGCACTGTCTTCTTTTCGTTCTGCAGATTAAGAGGAAGGTGGTTTTTCCTGAAGAATGGCAGCGACACCCAGTAGCTGTTGAAAGACAATTTTTCATTTATTATTTTATTCTATACACCACTTCTCTTGGGGCTTTTTATTCCTTCCCCTTTCCCATTCCTTTCCCTCATCCATTTACCCTTTCCTTCCCACTTGTTTGTGTTGTATGTTCATTTGTGTTTTGTCTTTATCAGCTATTTTGTACAATTAGGTATTAGTTATTCTTCTGTCTATCATTATTATATTTTTATCACGCTTGTTGTTTGGTATTCAAGCTAGCGCAGCAGTTTTTTCCCTTTTATATATATATATATATATATATATATATATATATATATATATATATATATATATATTGTATTGTATGTCTTCATTTATATAGCGCCATTAATGTACATAGCGCTTCACAGTAGTAATACATGTGGTAATCAAATAAATAACAGAGCATGGGAATAAGTGCTTTAGACATAAAAGTAACATTAAGGAAGAGGAGTCCCTGCCCCGAGGAGCTTACAGTCTAATTGGTAGGTAGGGAGAACGTACAGAGACAGTAGGAGGGAGTTCTGGTAAGTGCGTCTGCAGGGGGCCAAGCTTTATGTATCATGTGTTCAGAATATCCACAGTGCTATTATATATATAATACACACACTCACACACACTTATTTTATTTTTTTATTTAACAAACATACGAAGTCCATAGGAAAGGCCCTCCAAAGCATGCTTGGTAATAGGGCCAATTAAGTGATTCCAAACTAGATGCAGCCAGTCGCTCGCTATAGATGTATATTAGAGTGTGTGTATGTATATAGGTGTGAAACAATAAAATTATAGCACTCTGGTGGTCTTCAATACAAAAAGAATTTAATTAACAAGGATCAACGTTTCGGTGCAAACAAGGACCTCCTGACAAAGGTCCTCATGCTGACCGAAACGTCGATCCTTGTTCATTAACTTCTTTTTGTCTTGAAGACCACCAGAGTGCCAGCATTTTCTTGCTTCTGGTATTTACGGTTCCCTGAAGCTGGAGGAACGTTGCTGTTGTGCACCTGTGGCAGCATATCTACAATGCCGTGAGTGCACCTTTCCTGCACTGTATATAGGTGTGAACACACACACCACCTGATGTACTTGGACATGGCATGATCGAAATGTAATGATGTAACTAAAAGGAGATTCAGACACACAAACTACGCATTTCCTAATTATTTTTTAACCTGCAGGCGAGACCCCTATTGTTATCGTCTGGTATTGTGTAATTAAAATCATATCATCATGTCCAACATGCACAACGACCTTATGATGGCTGCACACCTCAGGGTATAATTGATTAAATCCAAATGTAACTGGAAAAATTTACACTCCGTTCATGCAGTTTTCTAGGATAAGTATACCAATTATACAGCTAAGATTAGGGCAACAAATGTAACTTTGCCTTTCCGTTACCATAAGCCTGTCATTTTTCTCCCTGCAGTTTCCATTCACCCTTTCCAACATGTGTTGCCACTTATATGCCAGGAAAAGAATCTCTGCTCTGCCCTTCTTATGCATGATGGAATGGCAGACTGCGTGGAGCCGTGGAGCACACCATTAGCACTTATTCACACTTCTGTTTTCTCTTAACTTCTTTGCTCTAGGTTTATTCCTTGTGCACAAAACTGCGTAACCATAAAGATATCCATGACTCATGACTCAGAATGCTAACCCTCAAGGGTACATGGTAGATGCAAATGTTTTTACCAAAAACCATTCGACAGTAAGCCTATTTTTATCGTTTTAATATAGAACCTTGCTTTTCTGAACCTAAAGTTGCATCAGAAAACACGTTCTTTTGATGCTACGCTTCCTTCGAGACTTAGGGCTGTTATATACAGCATGCGGCCGTGCGTGCCTATGCAAACGCGCGTGCACGTGTCGCATGCTTTTCCTGTATATAGTGCCGGGAGCTACAGGTAATGTATATGTGTGTATGTGTATGTATGTGTGAGTATATGTGTGTGCATGGGTTGTGTGAGTGAAAGGAAGTCCTAGTTAAGATTTTTTTAAAGAAAAAAAAACTTTAATAAATATTTTTTTTTTACACACACACACACACACACACACACACACACACACACACACACACACACACACACACACACACACACACACACACACACACACACTTGAGCACAGGCAGCGGCGTGAAAAGATGATTTTCCTCATCTTCGCCGCTGTCTGTCGGCTCCCCTCTCCGTGCCGTGACGTCAGCCAACTAAAATTCCGCGCGCATAGCACGCGCCCGGCACTATAGAACGTGCCTTATGTTTCTTCTTTCTTGTTAAAAATATGAATAGTAGCATCATGTTACATAGTTACATAGTAGATGAAGTTGAAAAAAAGACGTGTCCATCAAGTTCAACCTATGCTAAATTTAGACGATAGATACTTTATCCTATATCCGTACTTACGGTATATTGATCCAGAGGAAGGCAAACAAAAAACCCCAGTGAAATATCATCCATTGATATCCCATAAGGGGAAAAATAAATTCCTTCATGACTCCAAGAATTGGCAATCGGATTATTCCCTGGATCAACATCCTTCCCATGTTTACTTATTTGGTATATCCCTGTATACCTTCCCTTTCTAAAAAAAATGTCCAACCTTTTTTTGAACAAATCTATTGTATCTGCCATCATGTTGACACAGCAAATGATGACAGAATAGACTAGTGATTTTAAACCGGGGTTCCACGGCTGCCAGGGGGGGGAGGGAGAACTGGGACAACTCTCCCAGCTGCCCCAGACCCGGATGCACCCCGGCAGTGACCAGGCATCAGTAGTAGCAGCAGCCAGCGATCACTGCTCTTTCCTCCCCCTGCTTCTGCCGTCAACTTCCAGCTGACGGGAGGGAGGAATCATCAGCGTGAGAGCCGGCTCCCATAAAGAGACAGTGTGTGTGTCTGTGTGGGGGAGAAAGTGTGTGTGTGTGTGTCTGTGTGTGGGGGGCGGGGGTGTGTGTGTGTGTGTGTGTGTGCATGTGTGTGTGTGAGGAGGGAGTGTGTGTGTGTGGAGTGTGTGAGTGTGAGTGTGTAAGTGAGAGGGGGAGTGTGTGTGTATATGAGAGAGAGGGGGAGAGTGAGTGTAAGGGACAAAATGTGGGGGAGAGGGAGCAAGGGGGGGTGTGTGAGGGCGGATAGGAACGAGAAACGGCGGTGAGCGAGAGATGGGCGAGGGTTGGGGTTCCCCAGAATTTCACAATCGAATTCAGGGGTTCCCTAACCAAAAAAAGGTTGAACACCACTGGAATAGACTCATAAATCTGATGGTCTTTCCAGTGAGCTGTGGAGAACCAAAATCAGTATTTCTAATTAAGAGGGGACTTGAGGATAAAGTTAATTTCCCAGTGAGGTGTCCCTACACAGACCAATATTACAAATAACTTGAAAGCAGCCTACCCTAGCAGCTTAGGTGCAGTTAGTCACTGGTACTGAAGTACGAAATAAGATAAACTATTCCAATACTACTGGCTTGTGCCATTAATATTCCCCCGATTATCTTGTGCAACCAACGTGTATTTCATTTTGTGCAGAGCTGGAGAGCATGTTCCGCGCCATTTATTAATACTGTACTAATACTACTACTAATAATAATAAACCATGACCTGTGTATTATTATTATTATTAAATTCTTACAATATCCTATGACAAATTTGTTTTGCTATTAAAGTGGCATCACAATCTTCACAGTACATTCTGGGAACATTTTTAGATTTTGGGCCATGATATTTTGGGAATACTGCTTCCCCCGTCCCCCCTGTTTAAACTTTCCTGCTATCTTGTCATGCTATACATTGATGGAAAGCTTTTCAAGAGCACATTTCAGGACATTTATCCCACGTTTGTATTTTCAAAATGTGAACGGCAAACATTTGTGACCTGTTTTATTTACTATAACCCCTTTGCTTAGCAGTTATGTTATATCCTCAGCAGAAGATAGCATGATGAATAAACATGACCGCCACGCTGCAGTATCTTCTGCAACCTTTTTGTAGGTCACAGTATCCGTCACCCCATCTTCTACAACCTTTTTGCTACCTGGTCATGTTAAACATTGAGGGAACTATTCAACATCAACAGTGATAGTATTTATTCAACTTCAACCTCAGAGACAGAACAGGCCACTGCAGATGATCTAATTACCGTCATTGTGAAACAGCATTACATCACTGCACATAACTTGCTGATGTTTTTACTACTCTGTGTCTATTTAGCATTGCAATCTGTCTACAATGGCTGCAGTTCATTGTATGCATTACAGAATTCAATGCTATTTAACCATTATCCATTGGTACCCATATACAGTATTCTGTTGTGCAGCAATGAGAGATGAGAGGCAAATAACATAAACTGTAAATAAACAAACGTAAGGAAGCGCAGCAGGGGATTACCTCATGTAGAAAAGGGGATTACCTCATGTAGAAAAGGGGATTACCTCATGTAGAAAAGCATTTATTACTGTTCTGAAACAAACAAATAAAAAGAAAAAAAACAGACAGTCACTGTGGAAGTGTATATATGCTTATCTGGGCTGTAACTGTGAAGTTCTTGTGAGCGCTGTATCTACACGAGGTAATCCCCTGCTGCGCTTCCTTTTAAATGTAGCATTTTGGATTGAAGGAAAGGAAGTTGTTTATCTCAAAGGAGCTGCACAAGGACACCTCATATAGTACCTGTTATTAATAGGATGAAAACATCCATGTGAACATTCAAGTGCTTTCCATTTGAATGAATCTAGTATTCTGGACTATCATTCAACATTGACTTCTCTAATATATCTCATCCTTAATAAATTTTTATGTCACACTTTTACACTGTAGTACTTGAAGTGGGTGAGTGCAGCTTGTTACTGTTTATATATATATATATATATATATATATATATATATATACATACTGTATATATATATATTGTGGCAGGACGGCCTCGCGGTGGGGTCAGTAAGACGCTAGACACGATGGGAAAACTTTAAACACTAGTGGTTTATTAGCCACAACCAAAATAAGTACGGGTGCACTGTCCCTTTAAGAAACTACTTTCTTGAAAATTAAAGCCTAGTCCCGTTAGGGACACTAACTCACTTCTTGAGCCCTTACTAACAGGACAGCCAGCTAATCTGGTCATGCCCAAAACATGCTACACAAAGGATAACGATACGTATAAGAATAAAGTCTTATCTGTTTTACCGCTCCAGTAGCAACAGGAACACGGTTCCGGGGAGCAGGCTGTGTCCAGCCTCGCAGCGATCTTGATCTTTATCCTGGGTTGGGGTCCCAGCTGGTCCCAGCAGCCTAGCTCCTCGCAGGACTGGGGGACCAGAGCAACAGCAACGGCTTCCTAGCCGGGAGAGTTCTCTCCACCTTCCTGTGGAAAAACAAGCTCACCCTGTGTGTGTGTCACTTCCTGCTTTTAAACCTGCAGTCTCTCAGGCGTCCTGCTTAATTAGGCTGCAGGTGTGCTTCTTTCTGTCTGAGGAGATTAACACTCTGTGAACTTGCTGCAGCGTCTTTCCATTCACTATTCCAGCCTACTGAGTCAGTGACTCTGTCACAATATATATAGTATATAGTATATAGTGTGTATATATATATATATATATATATATATATATATATATATATATATATATATATATATATATCTTATACTATATTAGTGAAAGCACTGTATGCCTGCATGCATGCATGCATGCCTGCCTGCCTGGATGTCCGGTGTCCCTAGGGGCAATCTCATTGGTCCCTTGGCCCGCCCGCCCCCGCACACCTCTCATTGGCCTCACACACTCACACCACCCCCTTGGCCCGCCCCCCACACCTCTCATTGGCCTGAGGCGGAGTGACGGGCCAAAGGTCAAAAAAAAAAAAAAAAACCACACACACACACACACACACACCTACACACACACACACCTCTCCCCCTCCCCGCTCCAAATCACCTCTCCCCCCTCCCCGCTCCAAATCACCTCTCCCCGCTCCAAATCACCTCTCCCCCCTCCCCGCTCCAAATCACCTCTCCCCCTCCCCGCTCCAAATCACCCCTCCCCGCTCCAAATCACCTCTCCCCCCTCCCCAGCGGCATCACCTCTCCCCCTCCCCGCTCCAAATCACCTCCCCCCCTCCCCAAATCACCTCTCCCCCCTCCCCAGCGGCATCACCTCTCCCCCTCCCTGCTCCAAATCACCTCTCCCCGCTCCAAATCACCTCTCCCCCCTCCCCAGCGGCATCACCTCTCCCCCTCCCCAGCGGCATCACCTCTCCCCCTCCCCGCTCCAAATCACCTCTCCCCCCTCCCCGCTCCAAATCACCTCTCCCCCTCCCCAGCGGCATCACCTCTCCCCCTCCCCAGCGGCGCTCAAACTCAACTCTCCCCCTCCCCAGCGGCATCACCTCTCCCCCTCCCCAGCGGCATCACCTCTCCCCCCCCCCCCCCCCCGGCGGGGGAACGCAGCTGCCACGCGGCGCCTAAGATGGCGGCGGCTGGAAGGACCCCCTTCCTCCCTCGCGGCGCCGAGTCAGACGATGGCGGCGCCCGGAAGTACAGGTAGGTGTCGCTCCCCCACCTCCGGCGCCAAACGGAACTGAGAAAGGGCGCATCAACTGAGGTGTGTGTGTGTGTGTGTGTGTGTGTGTGTGTGTCACTGTCCACTGCCCCCCCTCCTGTCCACTGCCCCCCCCTCCTGTCCACTGCCCCCCCCCTCCTGTCCACTGCCCCCCCCTCCTGTCCACTGCCCCCCCTCCTGTCCACTGCCCCCCCTCCTGTCCCCCCTCCTGTCCCCCCTCCTGTCCACTGCCCCCCCCCTCCTGTCCACTGCCCCCCCCTCCTGTCCACTGCCCCCCCCTCCTGTCCACTGCCCCCCCCTCCTGTCCACTGCCCCCCTCCTGTCCACTGCCCCCCTCCTGTCCACTGCCCCCCCCTCCTGTCCACTGCCACCCCCTCCTGTCCACTGCCCCCCCCCTCCTGTCCACCGCCCCCCCCCCTCCTGTCCACCGCCCCCCCCCTCCTGTCCACTGCCCCCCCCTCCTGTCCACCGCCCCCCCCCTCCTGTCCACCGCCCCCCCTCCTGTCCACCGCCCCCAAACCTGTCCACCGCCCCCCCCTCCTGTCCACCGCCCCCCCCTCCTGTCCACCGCCCCCCCCCTCCTGTCCACCTCCCCCCCCCTCCTGTCCACCTCCCCCCCTCTCCTGTCCACTGCCTCCCCTCCTGTCCACTGCCCCCCTTTCCTGTCCACTGCCCCCCCTCCTGTCCACTGCCCCCCTCCCTCTCCTGTCCACTGTCCGTCCCTCCTGTCCACTGTCCGTCCCTCCTGTCCACTGTCCCCCCCCCCCCCATCCTGTCCACTGTCCCCCCCCCCATCCTGTCCCCCCACACCCTCCTGTCCACTGTTCGTCCCCCCCCCTCCTGTCCACTGTTCGTCCCTCCCTCTGGGGAACACGGGAGAAAGAGGGAGAGAGAAGGGAGCGGGAAATTTTACTCACGGGCAACGCCAGATCTCTCTCCCCCTCGCCGCTACAACTCACCTCTCTCCCTCCCCGCCGCCGCTCCAACTGGAACAGATGGCGGCGCCCGGAAGGACCCCCTTCCTCCCTCGCAGCGCCCAGTGAGAAGATGGCGGTGCCCGGAACTACAGGTAGGTGTCGCGTGTGTCCCCCCCCACTTCTCCCCCCCCCACTTCTCCCCCCCCCCTCACCCCCCCTCCCCACCTCTCACCCTCTCACCCCCCCCCTCCCCCCCTCTTCCCCCCTCTTCCCCCCCCTCTTCCCCCCCCTCTCCCCCCCTCTTCCCCCCCCCCTCCCCCCCCTGCCCCCCCTCCCTTTGACGCCCCCCCCTGCCTTTGACGCCCTCCCCCTGCCTTTGACGCCCCCCCCCTGCCTTTGACGCCCCCCCCCTGCCTTTGACGCCCCCCCCTGCCTTTGACGCCCCCCCCCCTGCCTTTGACGCCCCCCCCCTGCCTTTGACGCCCCCCCCCCCCTGCCTTTGACGCCTCCACTCCCTGCCTTTGACGCCTCCCCTCCCTGGTGCTCCCCTCCCCGGCGCTCCACTCACATCACCTCCCACACACTAATGACACACACACACTGACTGACACACACACTGACTGACACACACACTGACTGACACACACACTGACTGACACACACACTGACTGACACACACACTGACTGACACACACACTGACTGCCGCACGCGCACACACACTGACTGACTGCCGCACGCACGCACACACTGACTGACGCGCACACAAACCCTGACTGACGCACACACACACGCACACACTGACTGAGGCACACACTGACTGTGTGTGCGTCAGTCAGTCTGTGTGTGTTTGTGTTTCTGCCTCAGACTCACTGACGCGCGCGCAAACACACAGTGACTGACGCACACACGCTACATGAAGCTGTAAAGGAGGGAGGGAGGGGGGGGGACTGGATTGATGTGAATGGGGGACAAACAGAGAGAGGGGGGAGGAGAGAGAGAGGAACGGGAACATTACATCCCGGGCAACGCCGGGTCTCTCAGCTAGTATATATATATATATATATATATATATATATATATATATATATATTATATATATATATATATATATATATATATATAGTATATATATATATATATATATATATATAATATATATATAATATATATATATATATATATATATATATATATACAGTGTTCGACAAACCTATACATTTGCTCGCCCCGGGCGAGTGGATTTAACCCCCGGGCGAGTAAATATTGGCCCAAGCAGCACACGTTTGGTACTAGGTGGCGAGTAGATTTTTTTGTGTGGCGAGTAGATTTTTTGGTGATTTGTCAACCACTGTATATATATATACTATATACTATATTATCCCTATCAGCCAATATATATATTAGTGATACCATCAGGTATCTCTAGGTGCTGGAAGAGTGTGCTTTCCAGCTCACAGAGAGTTAGGACTGGGACATAGTGTAGTGAAGTGCGCTGGGCAGCGCTGACGCTCATGCTCTCCTGCTTAAGCAGGAGATTTTCGTGTCCCTGCATGAGCGTCAGCGAGCGCGCTTGTGTGCCGGGTGGGAGCAGGGCGGGAGGCGGGCCTAGGGCCCCACATCACGGCGCCGACATCACGGACTGCAATTGGCTTCTGGCAGTCACGTGACCGGCCCTGCGCGGCAAAATTTAAACTTGCCTGTCTCCTGCATTTCCACACGCCTCCGCACGCCTGCGGAAGCGCCGTCTAAAGCCGCGCTGATAGGGATAATGTTTCCCCTCAGCGCGCCTCAGCACAGCCTTTTTTTTTTTACCAATCTTTTTCGTTTATTGGGAACTAGCAGCCAAAAATACAAAGAGTAACAATATTGTAGGCTTGAGAATGGAGTCATAGGCACATGACTGCAGGTTGGTACAAGACAATCCAATAAACCATTTTCAGTTTTTAAGGTAGGTAGAGGGGGAGATGAGGGAAGGGGGATAGGCGGGAACGACAAGAAGAGAAGAGCGGGTGGGGGGGGAATGGGAGGGGGGGGTTCGTGGGGAAAGGCAGTTCGGGGGTCTCCAGCCGCACACATCCAGAGGGGGGTCAATTTAGGGCTAGGATCTGTAGGAGCGATGGGGCTCCCGAGCCGGGCCAAGGTTCCCAGGTTTTATAGAATTGGGGCATTTTCTGCTTTAGCATGGCTGTAAGTCTTTCCATGTTCATGACTGTATTTATTCTGTTAACAACTGTTCTCCTGGAGGGTGCTTTTATTTGTTTCCAGGCCGCTGCAACTGAGCACCTAGCGGCTGTTAGGATAAAGGAGATCAGTCTGATCAGTGGTGCGGGGAGGTCCTCTAGTGGTTTTCCCAGCACGTACGTCAGAGGGTCCAAGGGGACTTCCAGTCCAAGGGTTTCATAGAGGAGCTTCTGAACTCTGGTCCAGAACTTTTGGATCTCCGGACATGACCACCAAATGTGGACCATGTCTCCTCTTTGACCACATCCCATCCAGCACAGGTCTGGTGTGCCGGGGAAAATCTGGCTCAGACTGCTCGGGGCCAGGTACCATTGGAATATAATTTTATAGATGTTTTCTTTTGTTATGGTAAAAATCGACGTTTTGGTAGCTGATTCCCAGACATCCTCCCAGTCTTCTATGTCGATCTGAAGGTTAAGATCGGCAGACCACTTTTGCATATAGGAATGGGATGGGGGGGGGGGGGGGAGGGTTGACTCTATCCCTCTGTAGATCTCGGATACAAGTCCCTTTTGATATTCGCCTTTGAGACAGAGGGATTCAAATTTGGTCAGGACGGGAAACTTAGAGTTTTGAGAGAAAGCTCGAATAAAATGTCTGATTTGTAAAAATTTAAACAGGTGAAGGTCGTGCGATTGATACTTATCTTGGAGCTCTTGGAAGGACAGAATTTCCTCCTTCTTCAGCAGATCTGCAACCATTATAATATTTAGGTCCTGGAATTGACCGAATTGATTACGGGAGCACCCAGGCGGGAATTCTGGGTTTCCGAAAATAGGGGTGAGTTGAGAGGGGGATGATGAAAGGCCATACTTCCCTTTGTTTTTAAGCCAAATGGACCATGTGCATCTCATTGCTCCTAGTTCGAATTTCTGGGTTCGTTTATCTTTGTTTGCTTGGGACCATAGGATAACTGGGATGGGAGTGGGGGACGCGTAATAAGATTCTATCGCCAACCAGCAATTGGAGTTCGGGGGATTATTCCAAACCACCGCCTGGCGTAGTTGGGCCGCTTGGTAGTATCTGATCACGTCAGGTGCGCCTAAGCCCCCCCTCGTCTTTGAGGATAGCATAACTGACCTCGGGACCCTGGGCTTACACCGTTTCCAAATAAATTGGAATATGTGGGACTGTATATTTTTCAATTCCGATAGGGGTATTGTTACTGGGAGGGTCTGGAAGAAGTATAGTAAGCGGGGGAGGATATTCATTTTGCAGGAGACAATTCTGCCAAACCAGGAGATTTGGTGGTTGTTCCATGAGTCCAAATCTTTTTTAATTCGATCAAATAGGGGAGGATAGTTTGTTTGGTAAAGAGATTTGTAAGTGTTGGTTATCTTTACTCCTAAATATTTTAATGTGGGAAGAGTTCCATCTGTATTTATAATTAGACTGTAGTAGTTTCCAGACAGGATCTGGTAAGGAAAGGTTAAGCGCTTCCGATTTGTCCATATTAACCTTCTAATCAGGGACCTGGCTAAATCGATCTAGTATTTTTTGGAGGTTGGGGAGAGATATGTGTGGGTCTGCGAGGGTCAAGATTAAATCGTCCGCAAAGAGGGAGATTTTGTATTCCGTGTCTCCGATCGGGATACCTTTGATACTTGGTTCGGGTCTTATTTGGGCCGCTAATGGTTCGATTGTGATTGCGAATAATAGTGGGGACAGGGGGCAGCCTTGCCTTGTTCCATTTTTGATTGGAATTGGGTTTAGTTGTCTGCCTGGTAATTTAATGTATGCTGTGGGATTTTGATATAGGTCGCGGACTCCCTCTAGGAAGGGGCCTGTGAAACCGAATTTGAGCAGAGTTTGGTCGAGAAAGGACCATTTGATTCGGTCGAATGCCTTCTCGGCATTGAGGCTCAATATCATGGGTTGGAGTTTATTGAGATGCACATGGTCAATAATATCCACAATTTTGCGGGTGTTGTCAGAGGCCTGTCGTCCTGACACAAAACCTACTTGATCAATATGAATTAGTCTGGGGAGAATCGGGTTTAGTCTGTTTGCTAAGATCTTGCTGAAGAGTTTAAGGTCTGTGTTAAGTAGGGAGATCGGTCTGTAACTGTCGCATTGTAGCGGGTCCCTTCCTTCCTTGTGGATTATGGCTAGGTTGGCACCCGATATTGTGCCTGGGATCGGTTCGCCCTCTAAAAAGGAGTTGAACATATCCAGGAGGTAGGGGAAGAGAGTCGACACGAACGTCTTATAATAGGCGTTGGAGAAGCCGTCTGGCCCAGGAGTCTTAGCTAATTTGAGGGAGCTTATGGCTTGGGTTAGTTCTTCTTGTGAGATTTTTTGGTTTAGTGTTTCCAACTCCTTCTCAGTGAGGGAGGGCAGGTTGCACTATGCTAGATATTGAGATGCTATTTTGGCGCTATCCTGTTGCTGATCTGGGGGGTGAAGGTTATATAGCTCTTCGTAGACTTTGGCGAATTGTTGGGCAATTTCCTTTTCCACGAAGGATATCTGGCCGTTTTGGGTGCGTATCTTAGAGATTTGTGATTTAACTTTTATGCCTCTCAGTTTTGCGGCCAGAAGTTTATCTGCTTTATTGCCCCTGTTGTAGAACTTTTGATTGGTCCATTTCAGCACCCTCTCTACCTCTTTGAGTTGCGTTTGTTTCAGATCCGCTCGTGTCTTTTCGAGAATTTTGTATACTCTTTTAGGGGGGGAATGCTTATGTTGTTGCTCTAGTGACAGGATCTTTTCTGTTAGCTCTTTTTGTATTTTAAGCTTTGTTTTTTTCTTAGATGCGGCCAATGAGATAAGCTCCCCTCTTATTGAAGCTTTATGCGCTTCCCAGAGCATTGCTGCTGCCGAAACTGATCCTCTATTTATTTCGAAAAATGAGGATAATTTTTGTTTAGTTGTCTGTACCAGTTTTGGATCGTTGAGGAGTATATCATTTAGCTTCCATTTGTATGTGCTGCTTTTTACGAAGGGTAGAGAGAGAGAGTTACTTCGACAGGGGCATGGTCTGACCATGCAATTGGGCCTATGTTGGACTGGGAAGATGCCTGGAGAACATTATTGGTGCCTAGAAAATAGTCGATCCGCGTGTAGGACTGGTGAGGAGCTGAGAAGAAAGTGTAGTCCCTCTGACGCAAGTGCTGGGCCCTCCAGATGTCTGTTAGGGAGAAATTTTGTAAGATTTCTCGAAACTTTTTGGCCTTTTTTTGAGTTTGAGCAGTATGGGGGGTTGACATTATGGTAGACTTATCTTGGTCAGGGGAGAGGACCATGTTAAAGTCGCCAGCTAGTACTTGTGAAGCTAATGTAGCTTGGTCTAGTGAGTCTAGCAACTTTTGGAGGAATAAGACTTGGTTCACATTGGGGGCATATATGTTAATGAAGGAAATAGGGGATCCCGCAAGGGTACTCTGTAAGACCAGGAATCTCCCATCTGGATCTCGTGTTATTTCTGTTAGGGCGAAGGGGACATTATTTTTGATCAGGATAGCCACTCCTCTTTTCTTCCTTGGAGAGGACGCAAAAAAAGCCTGAGGAAAGGCATTCTTAAACGTATTTGGGGGTTCGGAGGAGTTAAAGTGAGTTTCTTGTATAAAGACAATGTCGCCTTTAGTTTTTTTAAATTCTTGGAGTGCTAGTTTTCTTTTTTTAACTGAGTTGAGCCCCTTTACATTAAGGGAGATAATTCTGATGGAAGACATTATATTAATGTGTTGTTTTCAGAGCTATAAGCTCTGGGCCCCGTACCTGTCCCATGACGGGGGTTTGAGCACAGTCTTTTTGACCATGTCCGAGGCCTTAATCCTCCTTGGAAGTAGCTAGTTCAGCTGATGCCTAATTGAGAAGGCTGAACTCCTGATTGCTCATGGAGTTTTTAATAGTCAGGAAGTGACTACAGAGAAGTTGCCATGACAGAGAGATGCCATGACAGAGAGATGCCATGTGAGAGACAAATGCTGAGTCACAGAGTGAAAGATTGCTGTCCCAGAGAGGGAGATAGAGAAGTGCTCCCCAGCAAGTAAGGCTGGCACAGTTCCTTGGACCCGCTGGATGGTGATCATGGAGTCTACTGGGACTGCCTGGGTTTGAATCCCAGAGGAAAGCAGGAAAGGACAACAGACCGCACTGAAGCGGCTGGCGTCTGTTCCAAACCCTGGACTAAACAGATAAGGCAAACTCTTGGTTATTATGTGCAGAGACTGTATACATTCATGTGGGGTGTATATGCCAGGGTATGTTTTAAGCTGGGAACCAGTATAGTTGGCCAGCTAATCGTTAGAAAGGGCTGAAGAGAAGTTAAGTTATTTTCCCTAACGGGAATAGGTGTTTTATTTTATGATTTATTTTGACTTAAAGGGACGGTGGTCCCTCTGATTTAATCCCTGTAAATAAACCCAGTATTGAGAAATACAGTGTTTCCAGCCTTAAATTGGGACTAAAAGACACTGCAACGTGGTGTGGGCATCACTAATATATTATATATATAATATATATATATATATATATATATATATATATATATACATATATATATATATATATATATACACATATATATATATACATACACACACACACCATTTTCCTTTCTGGAATGACTATTTTTTGACACAGGTCTAAAAACATATCTTTTCTCATTTAGAAACTTTCAGCATCTTCAAGCAGAGGTCAATGGCATGACACACATCAAGCCGCATCACCATTCCAATCTCCTGGTGAACAAGATAAAAGTTGCCAAAAACATATGAAAACAAGCTTTAATCATAAAACAATCAGATCCATTAGCAAACATTAACACAACCCCACTTTAATGACCACTAATGGCCATTTCGACAATATACTCCAGAATCTCCTTATAAGTATACAAACTAAAATATATAGTGCGACCAACAGCTTGAATTCATTTTGACTAAATTCACTGCACAGCTCCCAGGGGGTGTGCGCTTAGCCAGCGGCCAAAGAGCAAAGCGGATTGTTGGACGGAGTCTAACGTGGATTTCAGATTTCACTTGAAAAGTTTTACGTGAATAGCAACAAATCCCTAGTCTTTTTAGACACATAGGTTCACTCGTTCGAGAGCCAAAGACTTGGTTAGTGATACCTGATAATTATCTTCCCAGACGCAGCGTGCAAAACACATAAATATTGGCACCGATGCAACTCCAAAAAAACATGGCACGACATCCATCTGTGCATCACCGTAATCATCTTATGGTTTTTAAATTAAACTTTTGTTTTTCAAATACAAATACAACTAAACCATGAGCATGTTGCTGAATGGAAACTACGGCAGTACCATCAATTGTCTGCATAGCTACAGAGGTTTCCAACATTACCGCTTTCAAGAGACGCGAGAGAGAAAATAAAATGCAGCCTAGATTTACATAACACACTGCTGGCAACTTTCACCCTATTTAGATAAACTATGCACAACAGTACAACAGCCCATACACACATCCCAACATGGTTACACAACCTGAACAGATGCTGGCATCTGCAAACTCTGGATGATTTGAGAGATTAGAAGGTGTAGTTTAAATTTGTGATGCTTATGAAACCTCGTAGGTTTCTTCTTCCTGTGTACCGAGGGGCCGTTGAAGAAGGGGTTGAGTTTTTCAGTGTTTCGTAATATATCACAATAACAAAACAACTCTAAAATTCTGTGTGTAGCATTTTTCACAAATAGTTCAGGGGTGCCCGCTAAAAACGTATGCCCTTGCGAGAATTTTTAGGAGCCAACGTTTTTTGGGGCAGAGGGAGTCGCGGCTCTTTTGATGTCTCCTACTCCCCCCCCCCTAACACCCACTCAACTTTGGGTCCTACAACCCTCCCCTCCTTAAACACCTGGCCACTGATCCCCCCCCCTCTTCTCCCTCCCTCACTGACACTCTCACTTCTCTCCCCTTCCTTACAGACACGAATCTCACGGAGAGCAGGGGCACTCTGCATGTTCTATCTCCCAGCCGTCGCGCGCCTCGGCAACATGCTCTGCCATCCCCCACCCTTACACACTAAGCAGAGCAGCTCTCAGCGATCTGTCAGTCACAGCTGCTTCCGGAGACCGATCGTGCTTTGATGTTGCGCTACTAAAGCAGGATCAGGCGCGCTGTGAGCGGCTGCGGCATGATGACTGACATATCACTCTGCACCACAAAACACAGGCGCCAGGGATAACATTTTAGGCGCCTGGGAAATTTCCACCCCTGGTATAGATGCCACCTGACATGGTAATGGGAGGGCGGGCGGGTTAGTGGGGGTCGGTGTGCTGGGGCCGGTGTTCAAGTTCTGGGGACAGGGGTAGCAGTAACAGGTTGCCTCCTGGCTCCTGCCATTAGCTGCCTGGTGCAGTACATACAAGGTAGTGCTGTTGGCTCTTCTCATGTGGCCACTCGCATTCCCGTACAGCCATATTCATACGGCGTGAGAAGAGCACCACGTGAGGACACGTCTCCAATGAAAATTATTGGCGGCTAAATTACATTTCATCACGACTATCGGTTTGAACCGAAAAACCCCAATGATTGGTCGGTGGTGTTTTTTTCCGGTTAAAACCGAAAAACAGAATTCTGAACTATAATCTAATTAATGAAGAACTCTAGCAATTAAAAGGGGAATTTGCTTTGGTTGTAGATTGTGATACTTTTTTGCGGACCAACATTAGGCTTCTTTATAGATTAGTTTATTAAAGTGTACAGAGCTTTCGAAAACTCATGGGTTTCTTCTTCAAGGTTAGAGTGAGCACAATGAAAAGGAAACGTACAGTATGTTTATGTACTTATATGTTTCCTACCAACTGTGCTGCCACGTGAAAAAATCAGGTTTTCAAAAGTTCTGTACGCCATCATTTTAATCTATAAAGTATTGTCATTTTCATGCGCTCAAAGGTATCACAAACTACAACTAATCTGCATTTCTCCAGAACCAATAGGGCTACTCAAACTTTAAACTACAAAGGACGTCTATTTAATTGTATGTCTCATACATGCACTACTTTCATGGACTTTGATGCTTCCCATAATTTACACTTAGCATGCTGATTAATTTAAACACTGACCCTCTATGCCTGCAATTGGTTACTTACCTAATAGCAGGATATACTATAAGACAGGGGAGTGCAAACGTTTGAAGCTGTTCCCCCCTGTCATCCCTTCCCTGGCTCTCTCGCCCCCCCCCCCCCCCCACCTTGTATCCGCGTCAAATGACGCTGCGGGGTCATGTGACATCACGTCACTTGACCCGCTGCGTCATTTGATGCGTGTGACGTCACATGGCCCCGCGGCGTCATTTGACACCGCATTGCCATGGCGACGCATCACACAGCTGGCTGAATCCCAGTAAGTGGAGTGTTGCAGAGGCATCACGCGATCCCCCCGCATTTAATTAAATGCCTGGGGGAAGAGTGCGGGGCCTCTGGAACCACCCTCGCCCCCCCAGAAGAATCTCCCGTCCCCTCTGGGGGGCGTGCCCCCTAGTTTGCGCACCCCTGCTATAAGACACTCACTGCAACGGCAATTACACATTTAAAACTGTTTGTAGCCCTAGCTATAGAAATAGCAAGTCTATTTCAACATCTAAGATAGCCGCAATAAAAGTTGTGTTTTTAAAACTGCTATAAAAGGCTTCAAGCCTTCAAAGCTCATGTGATGTTGCATTTGAAAAAACAAAACAAAACACCGTCGGCAGCAAAGCATTGTGGAACCTCAATGTTATGGGGCACAATTAGGAAAAATGCGTAGACAGATTCCTTACTGACATTGTTTAAAAAAAAGAACACTACCAAAAAGGGAAAGAATGTTTTTATTCAGAATATATTCCTGGCCTGTGAGACTTCTCCAACAGTCTGCAAAACAGCCTCCTGACATTCTGCATTCACCCGCTCTGTTGAGCAGAAGTTTGCCTCAGTCAGCACAATGAGGGTTTCTCTTGCTTGGGTGGCAGAAGTCCTGCTGACCCAGAGTTGTTGCTAGAACCACATCCGTCACATTTTCCAAGTCACTCTATTTACCTGTACGCCGATATTTGCCCTCCTATTCCATGCCGTCCCTACTACGTACAAATGTCTCCATTGAAAAAATCTCAAATGCACTTTTTCTCTTTTAGGCGAATGAAACTAATTTTTATAAAGATTACTTTATTCTCCCTAGATACTAAATTGTCAATGGGTGGAGTTTGGTTGATAACTAATCTTTAATTCTGATGAGGTTTCATTAGTTTAACAGAATTCTGCCCAAAACATCTTAACACCGAAATAAAATATTGCAGTCAGGTATACAGGCATACATGGTAGCATAACTACAGTAGTGCAATAGATATGTATTAGGTATTCTACTACTCAACTTGAGTTCATAATAAAGCAGCAATACTATTTCCCCCCTTTTTGCTTCTTCTTTTAATTTGTAAAGCATGTGACGATGTATAATTGTCCGTGCAGCCACGGACGAAGTGGCCTCTCTTCAGGGAATGCCTGCTCGCAGATCCAGAAGGGAGTCATGGTATTCTCGCAACCTCTGGGACCTGCGGCAGGCTCTCCAAAGGAAAGAGCATTGGTGGTTGAGATCCTGTCAGGCTGCTAACTGGACAGCCTTGAAGGTAAGTGTGTGGTCTCCAGGGTGAAGAAAGCCTACATCACCCTGAGGAAGAAACGGTCCAGTGAACCTCTTCAGGATGGTGAGCAGCCCGGTTTATCCAGACTTTTCCATTGTGATTTTTCCAACTGAGGAGCGATGTGGTGAATGTCAGATTCAACTATAAGATCGTCCACATCCATGTCGCTATCAGCCCGATGGAGCCCACAGGCAAAGCTTATTTTGGAAGAGTGCAGCATCATTTCAATCGCAGATTTCCTCTCAAATCACGGCTGGGATGAACTGAAGTACTTATGACTTGGATCCCTGCTGTCCATCATGACTCCTGAAAGAGACCATTGATGGAGTGGCTCCCTGGTTGGTGGAGATTATCAACAGATCCCTCTCAGCATTGGAGGTGCCGTTGGCCTTGAAAAAAGTGCGGGTTTGTCCCCTGTTGAGGAAAGTAGGTCTAGATAGCGATGTTCTCGCCAGCTATTGATCAAACTCCAACCATCCCGTGGGAGGGCAAGTGTAGGAGGGTAGTTTTCCCTCAACAGGAAGATTGTCTGCAAAGGGCCAGCTTCTTTGATCCAAAAAGTCTGGCGTTAGAGCCGGTTATGGAACTGAGTCGGCTGTACTCTGTATGGAGGATGATTTATTGATGGCCATAGACAAGGGCTGTATTTCTGCCCTTGTCATGCTGGACCTCTCAGTGGCCTTCAAGACGATTGATGTTGCAATGCTGCTGCAACGCCTGAGGGACTTAGCAGTTATCAGTGGGACCGCATTACAAATGGGATGCCTCGTTCCTGCAGGGCTGGAACCAGCAGGTGGCTATGGTGTCTCATGTGAGGGTGTGGCCTGTTCCCTTTCAAGTCCCTCAAGGGTCGGTGCTATCACCGCTCCTGTCCAACATGTATGCTGGGTGATATCATCCGGAAGCACGGTTTGACGTGCCACCAGTATGACACCCAGATCCATGTTTCTTTCCAGGGCAGCCCAGGGACGCTATTATATGGACAGCTTGCTTAGACGAGGTGACGGCATGGATGGAGATGAATTGGCTGAAGCTCATCATCATTTATTTTGTAAGTAAATACAGGCCTCCACTTTAGGGGGCATCGCAATATTTTACAGTCCGTTTGAGAACTACAATTAAATATGTTTGTTACATAAGAGACAGGACAGAAAAGTATGCGTTCTAATAATAAATGGCTGCATTAAATGAACAAAGGTAATACACATTCAATCCACAGAGATTTCATGGACAGTCAGACATGATTATGGGCATAAGCAACACTTACAGAATTAAAATTGTGTTAGAAGAGATAGGATAGACCTTCAATGCGTGAGGAGAGGCCCTGCCTCAGGGCGCTTACAATCTATAGGCAGGACAAGTTGATATTGGGTACAGGGGTTGGTGCGTTTCAGAGGCAATTGAGCAGGTGTAACATTATGAAACAACAGCGAACAGAAACAAAAAGCAGCATGGAAACACAGTATCTCACTCAGACATGCAGGGGGGGGAGGGTCTGATGGACTCCAAGGGGTCTGAAGTGGCTCTTGTCCTCAAGCCTGCCTATCTGCAGTCTCTTTTGATGCCTCGGAGGGATACGGGCTATGATCTCAGGTCCTCAGGGGGGGTCCACCTCTCTGTGCCAAAGGTACTTGCACTCACACCAATTGTTAAAAAAAAACATTAATTGGAGACAATCTGTGTACTGTTTAGAACAGCTGGAGGACGAATCAACTTATCAAATACATGTATGGGGTGCTGTGGTGGTGGGTGCCTCCAAGTAGATACTCATCCGTGATGAAGTGGGCAGATGATATACTTGGGAGTCCCCTCCGTTTCAGCAGTGGTGGTGGGGTGTTCCAGGTGGCTTTCCCTATCTAGCATTGTAGGATGACCTCCGCCTGTTCCACATGTGAGACTCCACACTCATGGTCAGCTGGTGCAGGAATCGTCCGACACGAAACGCCTCATTCAGCGCAACCCAACATGGAAGTGTTCCCTTGAAGAAGTCACTCACATGACGAAATGCGTCAGACATCGTGACGCATTGACGTGATTACACTGTTTGGAGCTGTCGGGGGGGGGGGGGCGTGGACTTGGTGCATGGTATTTTGGGACAGTGTACACTTCCCTGTTGGGTTTGATAAGTTGGTTCGTCCTCCAGCTGTTCTAAAGAGCACACAGATTGTCTCCAATGAATGTTTTTTTTTTTTTTAACAATTGATGTGAGTGCAAGTCCTGGCGACTACTCTTGTTCTTAATAAATTAACCATTTACATGCAGTATTATGCTATGGAGCTGGCGCTTCTTTTCTTTTATATATATATGCCGAGACGCCCCTCCCCCCCAACCCCCTCCGGGACATCCCCCCCTCCCCCACCAACCCCAAGTTAAAAACAAAGAAACTAAGACATTTTTGCAGCAGAGCAGACTGTTCTTAAAGCTGTCTTCCTGATCATCAGAAGGTGCATTATAGAATAGCGCCACTTAGTAACGATGGGCCCTAGTCTCTGCAATTCTGCATGTGGTAAAAGTCTCCAAAGTTGCAACACTATAACTTTAGTTACAGCACATTAGCCAAAGTCATTACATTTCCCCGAAGACATTTGTAAGTGGATGACAAAAATCATCATTGCAACAAAACTATGAGAAGAATATCCTTATGACTCCAGTGACAGGTACAGTATTTGGTAAGACAGACAATTAAGTGGCTTGCAGAAAAGACAAACACTGTTTTAGTTTCAAAAGCAGTATAAAACAAAGACAACTGTGCCCTGTAAGCAGAATGCAGTAAATAATTCCTTAACGCTGCTAGAAAGTGAGTCATGTTTGTTAGTGGTAATGACTGAAGTTTGAGCTAACAAAAAATGATGGATCTCAAAGAAAATATATGTTTGTCCAACAGGACATTCACCCTTTGCTAACGGAGGAATTTTCCGATGTCTGGAAACACTGGTGTTTTTTTAAGACGCGCAAGATGTTCTAGAGATGTCAATGTTAAGCATACAATGCAAAGCATGGGATATGGGGTGAATTCATAGCTTGAGTTTCTCCATATTACGGTAATGGCAAACCTGGTGACTTTAATCACTTTAATTTGCACACAAAAAAGGTGCAAGGGAGGGTGTGCTAGTTTTCTTAAAGTATCTTTTTAAAAATGGAAACTGTTCAAATGACAACAATTCAGGGGGGGAATAAGGAAAGGGATGGAAAACAAAACTAGGGGAAAGGTAAGGAGGGGTGGAAAAGCTGCAGGGAAACTAACAGGGGTGGCCAACTCCAGTCCTCAAGGGCCACAAACAGGTCAGGTTTTCAGGATATCACTGCTTCAGCACAGATGGCTCAATCAGTGGCTCAGTCAATGACTGAGCCACCTGTCCTGACGTAGGGATATCCTGAAAACCTGACCTGTTGGTGGCCCTCGAAGTTAGGACTTGCCCATCCCTGAACTTTAATATCTAGCAAGACAATGATATACATAGTCTGTCATAGGACACAGTGATACACATTTGTATTCTGTATTCTGTGACAGTTAACTTTATGTTTTCATGTTGTTTCTTTTTCATTTTTGTAGACAGGAAAATAATCTGGTGAGCGCCTTCATAAAAATAATACTTTTGGTATAAAATCTATAAATACACATTAGTACACGTGTAGGTGATTGTTGGGGTTCTCTCGGGCCTGTGGGCTACAGGAGAAGCTCTCCTATCTGGGAACAACCCGCAAGTGATACAGTAGGTGCAAGTTGATACTTATCGGGAATGTTTACTCTATTAGACAAAGCTGATAAGAGGGTTCTACAGACCTGCAGAGAAATGCACGAGTGGAAATATGATGGACCTGAATTGCATTATATTATTAACTGTTATTTGCCAACTTCTGTAACGTTAGTACTTGGGAACTTCAATTGAAATGATCTACTGTATTAAATAAATCGGAAAAATCCTTTGCGCTTGAAATTCTATGCTAGTATATGGGACTTTTTATCACTTTATTATTGATACAGCTTTCAGAGCAATAGACAATCTTCTGTTTGGAACACAGCAACAGATATGTTTGTGATACTTTGTTGTAAAAGGGCAGAGCTCAAAAAGAGGCCCATTTCAAGAGAGGAAGTGGATATTACTTTCTAAGGCCGCGTTCACACAGGGGGCTTCGCGACGCTGCGTGTGTGCGCGCCTCCGTCTGCTGGGCGATGTGAGATATAAATACAAACTGGGGGACGGGACGATGAAAGACAGACGTCAACCACTTTAGATCTATCCAAAACCTTCCAACTGCCAGTAAACCTCCGATACATTCCTTATTGCAGAATCATATACTGAGATAGGGGGGAGGGGTCCCCCATCCCCACTGCCGAGTCTATGGTCAGTTTCAGCAGATAATCAATGTAAACGTCTGGACATTGATTGGCTGCTGAAATTGACGTCACGCTGCTGAAACCGGAGATCACAAATTGAAAAGACTCCCGCGACTGCAGCAGTGCCGACGCCGTACTTTGCAGCCAATGGTAGTTTCAATAATGAAAACTACCATTGGCCGCCAAGCATCAGTGACGAACGCGTGCGCGCACGTAAGCGCACACGTCGTGTAGCGTGCTGTGTGAGCGGGGGCCTAAATGGTTGCTTTTGCAACTAAAGAAAGATCAGTACACGAAAAAAAACTAATTAAAATGGCATTCAGAGTTTTAAAAAAAATGCAGACAGTGTTATCCAACACTACAGAACTAATTTATTTAAAAACAAATATATAAATAAACATAGCATGTTTCATGTTTTGCTGCTTTAAGTCATCAAGGAAATTATTTGTCCTGATCATGAAAACATTTCCTGTTTTTTGGACAAGGTATAGACTTGCCATTGTGTGTTTCATAGATCATTGCTTAATCACATTATCACCTCTGTCTTCAGAATCATTATAAATTACCATTTTTTCACGCTGTCTTCCCAACGTGAAAAAATAAATAAATAATGAATTACCATGTGTTACTTTTTTTTATTGAACAAGTCTCTGATATCATTTTATATGTAGAAACAGTAAACTTATTTATTTTTCTTGTACAGCAGAAAAGAGATAACATTACAACAATGTTTTCCATTTTAAGGGGCATTACTGGATTAACCAGGAATGATAATTTATCATCTGCTAAAGTACAGAACGTCCTACAAAATATAAAGCAGTTTAATCCTCAAACTGAAACTGATTTATTTGAACACATGAAATAAGCCTTAAGGGTTTTTTTTACTTACTCAGTAAAGATACTTCATATTTAAAAAAAAAAAAAGTGAGGGAGGGGGAAACAAATAACGCAAACTACTAACTATATAAAGATAATATATATCATGTATATCATCTTTTCTTAGGCTGCGGCCCCGCTTGCGCTGAGCGGGCGGCGCTTGGAGCGGTTACATGCATATATATATATATATACACATATACTGTACATACATGTTCCCGCTCACGCGATGCGCGCAAATGCGCGGGCACACACGCTCGGCGCTTTTGTAAATAAACTTTTTATACTTTCCTGCTTGCCCGATAGCCCGCTATTGCCCCCCCCCCCGCTCGCGCGTCCGCAAGTTGCAGGACACCCGGCGCTCATGCTCTAAGCATGAGCGCGCTCAGCGCCAGCGGGGAATCAGCCTTACTTGAGAAAAAATTCAAAATAAATGAACCAAACCACAATGTAGGTAATAATTTCAATGCGTAACACAGTGTATATGTTAATAATAATAACATACTGTGATTTCTTTGTGAATATTTGCTGCGCAGTGGAACACATTTCTGACATGGTTACTAGAAATGTTTCTGCTTGATAAATCAATTCCCCAGGGAGTGGCAAAAAAAGAAAAATCACAAGCTGTCTATACATCCCCAACACGGTGCTTTCCTGAAACATGATGTATGAAGAGAAACCAACTACTCAGCTATTAGCTGCTCTTGCAACAAAGGAAATGATCTAATGCAGTTGGACAGCTTACTTTGACTAGACACTTGGCTGCCAACATACAATAATAAAGATATAGGAAGTTGGACTAGTTTAAACACAGTCCCCAACACTGCGTTTCCAAGGCAACAAGAGGCTAAACAATTTTAGCATATCCTAAAACAGTACACAATAGCAACAACAAAAAACACCCAGCATTTTCCTTTCGGAGCAAGTCATGCAACATCCTACATGTGTGTGTTTTTAAATAAATCAGTTCTGTAGCATTAGATCATACATATTACATTTTTTTTTTTTATTAAACTCTATGCCATTTGTAATGAGTTTTAAAATACTGAGCACCCTTTGATTTATATAGCACATTTTAACCCACCTTCCCCAGCAGTGCAAGATCTTTGTAACCAATTTCTGTTTGTGATCATGTGTTGCCAATATTCCCAGGAGTTTGTGCTGCAAATTGTAACCCTAGATAATGTTACCTTAGTAATATAAGAATACATGGTAGCTGCTGAGTTACACTGACTAAAGGATTGATTGAACCTGTAAGGCAGCCATTTAGCGATCCCTGGGAAGCAGGATTTTGCTGATCGATCATGGGAGAACTAATCGATCGGCAGCTTAGGTAATTAGTTTTCAATATAGGTAATCAAAAGCTGCATATATTAAAACAATATATATATATAGGATGGGATTTCAGCCTGCAGATACTTTCTGGGACCGCAGGAGCCACTCACAGAGACAGTGACTAAATGCATCGAATTTATTCTGACCCATAACCACTTCACATTTGGAAATGACACATACCTTCAGACAACCGGGACCGCTATGGGTACTCGGATGGCGCCACAGTATGCCAATCTGTTCTGCGCAAAACTGGAAAGTGACTTTCTGTCCACCTGTCACTTGAAACCCCTTACATACCTTCGCTACATCGATGACATCCTCCTGATTTGGACCTCTGGCGAACAGGACCTCCTACAGTTCTATGACAACTTCAATACTTTCCACCCGACCATCAACCTCAAACTCACCCATTCCCCGGATGAAGTACATTTCCTAGACACCACCATTACTATAAAGAACAACCAACTACAGACCTCTGTATACCGCAAACCTACAGACAGAGACAGCTATTTGAGGGACAACAGCTTCCACCCGACACACACCAAACATGCAACCATCTACAGTCAAGCCATACGATACAACCGGATATGCTCCGACACAGCAGACAGAGACCAGCGGATTAAAGTCTTGCGATCAGACTTTATAAACCGTGGATATAACCACAGAATTGTAGACCAGCAAATTCACAAAGCCACCAGAATACCAAGAAGTGATCTCCTTGAATACAAACAGAAGGAGACAGGGTACCTTTGGTGGTCACATATAACCCACACCTAGGAGCCCTACGCAAGATCGCCAGGAAACTACAACCCATCCTCCAGGAAGATACAAGACTGCAACAGGTCTTCCCTGAAGCACCCTTATTATCATACAGACAAGCCCATAATCTCAAGAATATTATGGTGAGGAGTAAAGTATTCAGCAGTACAACTGAATGCGGGACAAAACCATGCCAGGACCCAAGATGCAAAACCTGCGCAATGCTCTACACAGCGGACACAATACAAATACCACACAGGAATCGGGAATACAAAATCAGAGGAAGGTTCACCTGTTCTTCCAGCAATGTCGTGTACCTCATCATGTGCATGAAATGCCCAGGGGGCTGCTACTACATAGGTGAGACAGGGCAGGGGCTAAACAAGAGAATGAACCTGCATCGCCACAGCATCACACGCGGTACAAGAGACAGTCCTGTTGGCGAACATTTCTCTGCCTCTGGCCATCAGATGAACGATCTGAGGGTTGCCATACTCAAAGGTAATCTTAAAACCCCGAAAGAGAGACGGTTGCATGAATACAAATTTATGCAACTGTTCGGGACACTTAGCAGTGGCCTAAACAGAGATCGAAATTTTATGAGTCATTACTGACAGTAGTGAACGCTCGTCCCATAAGCGCTAAAGGCCATGTCTGTACATACTGTGCTATATGTTTGCACACACAGCTGTCGCTCACACATACTAATACTCCTTGTTTTTCCATCCCTATACACCAATAGGGACCACTAAGTATCCACACACACTTTTAGTTGTGCTACTAACTCTCACATTTCCACACCCACCCACACCATTTATATCCAGTCCCACTCCACACACACAGCTTGTGTAAAGCACTGTATATACTGTGGGCTCTCCATTCATTTTTATTCACACTGATACACATACACACTCTTTCTTTACTTGGTGTCAAAGTAACCTTTTGACACCTCCAGCCATAAAACACATCCACACCAGGGGAAGGAACAGCACAGATAACATTCCAAGAGACACTGTTTTTAAGTTTACCTTTTGCTTCATTCATTGTAACATTGCCGGAAGAAGAGATCAGTGTATCTCGAAAGCTCGCACAAATAAAAGCATTTCGTTAGCCACAGAACGGTATCATCTATTTATTTTTTTGATTATTGAAGCTCGGCTAACACGGTACTGATACCTCTACATGTATATATATATATATATATATATAAAATCAGTGGTCGACAAATCACCAAAAAATCTACTCGCCACACAAAAAAATCTACTCGCCACCTAGTACCAAACGTGTGCTGCTTGGGCCAATAGGAGCTCGCCACGATGTTAAATCCACTCGCCCGGGGCGAGCAAATGTATAGGTTTGTCGAACACTGTATATAATATATATTATTATTTTTTTTAAGTACCGCTTGGATTGCCTCTTTAATGCTCACACCCGTTCAGAACGTTGCTTTGTTTTAAAATGCCACCTGAAAATGTAACAGGATCAAATTATTTAGCTGCTCCATCCCAAACGATGGAAATTGGGAGTCTTTTTGAAAAACACATTTTTTCTCCACTTCTTTGTAGCCAGAATGCTTTGTGGATCATAAGGCAGCGATTAGGTAAACCGCTACATAAACCAGAGGGACATCTGGCTATTAAACGATCAAACTCAGTACCTGACATTAAACTAATACCTATAAAGTCCTTCTGGAAGCTGATGCTTAAACTGAAACTGTGGACAAGATGGACTCTCCATTTTTATTCACAATTTCCAACTTCAAAAAACAAAAAGGACACCCCTATTTTTGCTTTACAGACATCTTTTCCTTAGCATTCAACAAATACTTTAGCTCTATGTGTGTTTTTCTCAGAGAGGAAGAGCCACAAAGCTTGATCAGGAAGTGAACATTTTGTTGTCGGAACATAATGATATTGATATGAAGTTGAATAACTGTTTAATCACACGCACATCCCGATGATAGGGGTGTTAGCTGTCAACAGTGATTTTAATAAGAGAATAAAAAGGAGATGGAATACTCCGAGGACTCATAAAAGTACCTGCCACTTTAGCATGTGGAGCGGAACTGTAGGGCTTTTTATATAATGTACAACTTGTAACATGTTTATCTTTATTGAGAGGCAACTCAATCCAAGTGTAAACAGCACGCAGTTATTGGTAGCACAAAACCAAGGGCTACGTTTCACCTACTCTGTAAACTACTTATCCCCTCATTATAGTCTTTTAAATAGTATGGTCCAGATGCACCAAGATCCGATTTATCCTAACGTTGGCCTAAATTAACGTCATAATTAACCGAACGCCTACCCACTAAAGCAAATAACTTAGCGTTAACCTAGTGCTACTCCTTTAGTGTTGGACCGGGTCCTAAAAATTTTTAAAACCGGGTAACGGGTACCCGGTGGATTTGGCAGCTTGTTCCACGGCCGGGTACCCGGCTACCCGGTTTTTCACTTACCTGGGGGTGGAGAAAACTTACCTGGGGTGGAGGAAGCCCGCGGTCGACATCTGAACAGGTAAGCAGAGGTGCGGGGGCGGTGGGGCAGCATCAGCGGTCAGTGTGGAGCCCGCGCGGGAACTGCAGGACTCCATACTGCAATGTGAGCTGGGACCATGTGACCGGAGCAGGAGAAGAAGCTTTCCTATTGGACAGCCGGCTTCTTCTCCTGCTCCGGTCACATGACACATGTCGCGCGGGCTCCATATTGACGCTGATGCCGCCCCACCGCCCCCGCACCTCTGCTTACCTGTTCAGATGTCCGCGCGGGCTTCCAGCAGGTAAGTAAGAGATACTTTTCAACTACCCTGACATTACCCGGATACCCGGCGCCGGGTCCACTTTCCAGCTGCCGGGTCCAGGTAATTTCCGGGTAGCTGAAAAGCCGCCGGGTACCCGGTACATCACTATACCCCTTAAATAACATCCAATTGTTTTGTTTCTGGGCGTTGGTTCTAATGATATGACAAAAGAGGTGTTCCCCCTCTAACATCGCATATGCACTAAAGGTCATAGGCATTTAAAAAAGGTAGAAAAGATCAGCAGACCTGCCGCTCCTGAGAGATCAGGACTCACCAGTGAAAGTATAAACATTTTTTTTTATTAATCTACATAAAACAGATACGATTCACAAACAAAAAAAGTATAATTTTTTTTATAAATCTACATAAAACAGATACGATTCACGAACAAAAAAAGTATAATTTTTTTTATTAATCTACATAAAACAGACACGATTCACTAACAAAGAAGAAACCTCCTCCCACGCGTTTCTTCTCCCCTCCCCCCATAGTTTATACCCATTAAACTCAGGAAAAATAATGTCCGTTACCAATTTAGGAGCCAGCATGTAATTTGCTTTGATTTAACGGAGCTTCGTGCATGGGTTGAACATATGAAGTAATACACCTGTGGTCCCAGTTGAGCAGAGGTAAGGTCATGAAGTAACACCAACATGCTCAGAAAATGAAACAAGAGCTCTCTTGCAGTAATTATGTCATATTTATTGTGCAACAGTTGCCAAACAACCCGAGTATTATAAACTTCACTGGGAGCGAGATCGGCACATATTTGTCAGGTGGTCCCTGTTGATACTATTTCAGCAATGCATTACTAGAAGACAGACAAGGGCCTTTCATTAGGAAAGATCACTGTGAAACTTGAGTACAACTTATCTCAGTAGCTATAAAATGTATACAAAAAAACGTAGCATTTCAAAATGTTCAAATGGGTTTATTTAGTAAAAGAAATAACACTTTTTCACAAAATCATGTATTAGGCCGAGTCCCCGCTGGCGCTGAGCGTGCTCATGCTTGGAGAGCACTCCAGCAGGAGCACCAGGTGTCCTGCACGTACGCGCGGGGAAGAGGGGGGGACATTGCGGGTAGTTGAGCGCGGGAAAGTATAATTTTCTTGTTTACCTAAGCGTCGAGCGTGTGGGCCCGCGCACGAGTGCGCGCACACAGTGTGAGCGGGGGCCTCCATATATCTATATATGTAAGTAACCAGCGCTAGCGGGGACGCAGCCTTAGGCTGCGTCCATGGAGGGAGGAGCCGCGCTCCTCTGCGCTGACGCTGAAGCTCGTTTGCACATTCATGAGCGATTGCATGAACTAGCAGACGAGCCAGCGTGCACGATCGGGAGGCGGGGCACTGACGTCACTGAACAAATAGCCCGCGAAGTGCCGACGTCACGGCGCCGTGACGTTGACGCTGCTTCGCTCTGATTGGAGGTTTTCAGCCGACAGCGCGCTCAGAAACAGGTTCTGCTGTCGGCTGCAAATCCCTGCGCCTCAGCCCGCCTGCGGACGCTCGCGGGAGCCCCCTCTCAAGACATCCTCATCGCGGAGCGTCCGCACGGCTCAGCGCTGACTGTCCTTCTATGGACTCAGCCTTAGGGAGCCAGGAAAGTCATGCAAACCTACAAATACAGAGAGACGTGGGGGGAGAGGAGTCACGGAGCTCCGATAACTGGAGCTTTAACATATTTATCTGCCATTCAAGTCAATAGAGTTAACGTGAATCAAGCTTTGATACTCATTATTGAATCTTCATGAAGCCTCCCCATAGGGGGTGATTCATTAAACAGCAATAGAGCCGATCTGGGGGAATATTACATGAAAACTCCCACCCACTTGAATAGGAAACCAATACTCATATCACCAGCTTAACAAATCCCAATACCGGACTTTGTGATACCGCCATCATTAACTGTGTCAAATTGCCCATATATCTCCAAGAACACACACCAAAAAAAGAAGAAATGATGGGAGTCGAAATGAAAGTGAAAAATGCAAAGAAAAAAACCCCATGGTATATTTTGAAGGATGGTGCTTTTATATAGTCACATTGCCTAATTCTATTGACACTGAATACTTTATATAATGCACTGTAGGCCATTTCAGGACTAAAGTTTTCACCATGGTAAACTAGAACCCTTTCTAACTTACATTCAACACAAGGAGAAGATAGACTGTTTAAGTGGAAAAAAGCGAACTAGAATGTTACAAAAGCCAGAACATGAATACGTCAACCCTATTTGTAATGGAACAAAACAGACCAAAATACATTTGAAAGTTTAACATAATAAATCAAGGTTTCGTCTCAGAGCTAAAATTCTGTAGATTAAAGCAAACTGCAATTATAGGATTAGTGCTCTCTATGGGCATCTGACATGCTCTGTAATGTGCACAAACATGGGGGACTGCATATCAACCCACAATATGTTTGGTTCACAGTTGCATCACATTTAAGGAACAGGTACTTACTTACATCTGGTGCAGATTATTAGCCAAGAAAGTTTATAGCACTTCAGACATGACACATTTAGAATGGCAGAATTTGATAGGAGAAAGAGTGGCTCAGTGAGTAAAGACACTGACTGGCACCGAGTTTGAAGCAGGGGAGCCAGGTGCAATTCCCGGTGTCGGCTCTTTGTGACCTTGGGCAAGTCACTTTATCTCCCTGTGGCACCAAAAAACATTGATTGCAAGCTCGACGGGGCAGGGACCTGTGCCTGCAAAATGTCTCTGTAAAGCGCTAGGTAAAACTAGCAGCGCTATACAACTATTATAATTTAATTCTGTTTTGCATCATGTAACTCTTCCCTAACAAGTCTTATTGATATCCCCCAAATTTCAAGCTGGTATGCACGGATTAAAACAGAAACAAACTACCATGATACAATAATGTAAGGTAGAAGGTCCTCTTTTACACAAGTGCCATGACACATAGGTTGAGGTTCATCAAGCTGCAAGGTATAGCACCCTCGATCCCTCAGTGACTGCCATTAAAGTCACTTTATCCCTTGTGATTTATTATTATTATTGATTATTTTTTTACTAGGTTTGTAGCGTTTATTTCAGCTCCGAAGCCCCCCTGCTTCTCGAGGTACTTGTGAACGGTTTATAAGACCCCGTGGACCAATAGGAAGACACAATGTCATCCCTTGCTTCTTCTAATTGGCCTGCATGCCACTGGACTTTTAAACAGAAGTGAGATACCGGAATCACCTTCTGATGTAAGTATCTCTGGGAGCAGGGGGTCCCCGGAGCTGAAATGAACGTAACTCAGTTCCAGGGATCCCCTGCTTCCCACTTATGGGGGCAATATATATATATTTTTTTTTAAAGCAAATACTCCTTTAACTAGAATAGCAGTTGCCACTCAATCAGGGTGCAGTACCCAGCATTGTTGCTTGATGAATCCTGGCCATAAACCCCTAGGTGCCAATCATAAAGTATTATTGGTCACCATAAAGCAGGCGAAACTGCCACGTCATTTGCAGATATTTGTGTGGGCGATAGAAGTTTTTGGACTAAAGCTTCTAGCCGTTTACAAAATATTATGTCAAGATAATTATCTCCAATCCTACACCACAAATATAACATCATCAGTTTTATTAATGTCTTCAGGTTATAATTGTTACTATTCTAATATATATATATATATATATATATATATATATATATATATATATATATACATATATATCCCACATATATATTACTGTCATTAGTTCACTTGTTGGAACTTCAGGTTTTCTTCCCTCAAACGTTTAAGTATCTTATCTAGACAGCTTTGGCAAGACATATTTACAGATACTTATTATATCAGTTACATGAATTGGTCGTTTCTGAGTTTCTAGACCCCTATGCAGGGTGCTGGGAATATGCTTCCCTTGGATGCTTTTGAAAATGACACGTCTTCTGAACGAAATAAAATCTGTCACTTCCCTTCTGCTGACCTATACTAAAACACCGCATATTCATCCACTTTGAAACAAGTGGATAACAAAGAAATGCTCCCCCCCCCCCTTAGCCTGACTAATAAGTGCTCTGAGGTACTGCTTATTGGAAGAGCAACTTATTTTTATTTCCCGACCCTGCACTTATCTCAAATGGCTGATTACAAGGCACTGCTGCTCAGACACCTATCTGAATACTAGGAGGGTGACCTGTTAACCTAAAGTGATGGGAAAGTAAGAATCCTGCCTAAAATCACTATTCATTATTTTGCAACGTTCGAACCAGAGAGTCCCCAGATATACCGGTTTAAATGCTGTGGTTAATTCCTGGACATTTAAAGGGGTTGCCAACTCCAGTCCTCGAGGGCCCCCAACAGGTCAGATTTTTAAGACATCCCTGCTTCAGCACAGGTGGCTCAGAAAGACAGCCACCTGTGCTGAAGCAGGGATATCCTAAAAATCTGACCTGTTGGTGGCCTCGAGGCCTGGAGTTGGCCATCCCTGGCTTAAGCGGACATTCAATAAGCCTCAAGGTCACCCTTCCGATGACTTTGCAGCTTCCCATTGGCCCAATGGACCCGCAAAATTTGATGGCTGGTTGGATAACCTTAATAGGGAAAATAACACCAGCATCTAAACCTGTAAGTACTGTATCTCGGGGACAGTGGGCCCGCCCGGTTAATTTTTTGTGAAAACACATAAATTAGTTAGGCGGGATTGCCGCTTTAAATGGGCATCACATACTGTAGATGTGAAACAGAGAACGCTCTCGGAAATGTATCACGATCTGGACCATTTTTTAGGTTCACTTCACAATTTCAGATACTTTTAATAGCGTAACACGTGAAGTTCGAAGTCTACACATGGACAACAGCAAACACCGGGGGATATACTGCTTCCATTTGAGTCTCATTAGGAGTACATATTGTGTGTATATGTAACCGGACAAATCCAGCACAGCATGAGTTTAAGATCAACAGAAAGGAATAGGCAATTTGTGGGAGCCGGGGCAATGCCAATATAAGTGGGAATTGGAATCAATGGGGATTGTGGGTACAAAACCACCTATACAGCCACTTTACTATATAACATCACTCCCTCGGGGGGGTTATTCTGCAAACTGTGATAGTGCCGATCATGACATGATCGCAATGAAACTCCCATTAGGTTCAATGGGAGTTTGTGTGTGATACTGCACCGACTGGCACTATTGCAGCTTAATGAATAACCCCCTCGGAGTTGCTAGTGTGCAATTATACCTTTTTTTTTTTTTTTACTTTAATTATACATTGAGGCTCCTTTCTTCAACAAAATCACAGTACACTTCTGCTTTTCAAGTGTGTGTTTTTTTTTTTTGTTTTTTTTTACAACAACATCATCATCTCCGTAAACCTATTATTAGTTGCTAAGGAAACAAAGCTTTGTTTGGTAGCGTAGGAGGCACCGTGGCTATGTTTGCCTTGTCTTTTCTGCACTTGTGGCTATATTTTTTGTACTTTTATTCCTAGGCATGACGAACATTCCACAGCAGACTATAATCTCATAAAGCTTTCAGCCCAATAAAAAGTTCCAATTTAACAGCTAGAGCCGAGTTTTTCTCTGATCTATTCTAAATTCTGGCCTTCCATTGTTGAAGATTGATGAGGAGCAGATTTAGAACTAAAATCCTCAAATTGTCATTCATTTTTTTTTTTTTTAAATTCTATATCTTTCCGATTTATCATTTGTTGCTTAGTGAACTGTGTTTACAACAGAGGGGCTTAATTTAATGACATACTGTGCGTATCCTTTGGAGCTATGTTAAATGGAAAAAATAAATAAAGTTAACATTGCAGAATTCCTTTATGTACATTTTCTAATACAATGCATAAACGACACCTAGCCTTGAAGCAGTTAAAGGATTAGAGATTATAATGATATAGTGCAATTCACACGTGAAAACCTATAATACCACATTAGCTTTTGAACAATAAAGTGATGTTAGACACACTGGTTTGTCAGTACATTTCTTTTTAAAGGTTCAGCCCTACCAAAGTACAAAGTGAACTAATGGCTATGATCATTGGGCCTAATGAACGCTATAGCATTATTGCTATGAAGAAAACAGAGACATATAGGCATTTTAAATAACAATAACAAGAAAATAATTACCTTTTTTTGCAGTTTAGAGTGATAATTTGAGAGGGATATAATAGTCTTCTTTCTTACACCACAATCGGGTTTTTCACCACAATTCTGGCAATTTAAGATAAGCCCACTAAACAAATCATGGTTATTAGTTTACTGGTGGGATCATACACCCTTACACTTTTGAGAAAATAAAGAACTTCCAGAAGAGTAATATCAGTTTTGGCAGTATTTACAGGCATTTTTTAGATAAAATGAACATACAATGTAAATTGATAGTTTCTGAACTTATAGGTTCTTATTCGCGGTTAAGCAGCTTCTCCACATTACAAAAAAATGTTAGTCCAGGGCTGGGCAGTGGTTTCACAGCATATTCTAAATGGGACAATTGGCATGTTTTCATCATAATAGGAAGTGTCTTGACCCTGTTTGGAAAGATTTCAGCTTTATTCATTTGAATGGGAAGCAGTGAGAAGACGACTTCACAATAAATTGAATAGGGGCCATAGACTAACAAAAGTAGGTGTCGTTTTTGGGACAAGAATATTTAAGAGATGGCTGAATTGATTCCCCTAACCCCCTCCCCCCCCGTCCCCCAAATGTGACCGGGTACTAAAAGATGATCAAAGGTTTTCTACTATGATCCTCCTGAGCAATTACAGAATTTTTACAACTAAGCACACACTTTAAATGTTTGCTAATCATGTCTCCACAAAGTTAAATATTGTCAGCTCCATTATAATAATGAGTGTTCTTAGTGATATGCATTTATCCTCCACTTCTCATTATCTGCTGCAACATTAACCTATTCATATATCATCCACACACTGGTATACTCCGCTCATTCACTGTGCGGATATACATGAAACCAATTCTAACACACACATTGGGAAGGGTGTGATCACAAATAGAAACTGACACAGAACATTTCATGAGAAATGAGGTCACCAAGCTTCGGTAACATACTTGATGCAAGAACAGATTTTTGCATGTGAGACAATGAGCTTGATGTCATCAGAGCTGTTCATTGATCATTACTAATGATGGTCCATAAATTAAATCAGTATAATTCGTACATTAGACCAACACCTGGCCTCACAGTCCCGGACGTCACCCTGTTGGTTGAAGATATCTGATTTTACAGTGCCATCGATGCCACTGCACCTAGCCCCAAGTTCTTCTCCGCAACATTTAAACTGATTGCCGGGGTAGAGAGTGGGGCCTCTGTCTGCCTCTTAACTTCTTCCCCCGGAACCAGCATCTCCCCCTGCAATGATGTGATGATGAGTTGCCATGACAACGCGATGTCACATGACACGATGTCAACTCGATGTAGCAGGAGAAGATGCTGCTCTGGAGAAGGTAAGAGGCCTTGCCAAAGCCCCATAGTACTGAGCCCCGCAAAACTCCCAGCCAGCCCTGCCACATGCTATTTTTCGTCAGGGAATTGAGTTGAGTAAACAGAATTCTTATATTCAAACAAATGCAGGGTATTCCTTCTATTCAACTAACAGCTATTTCTTTTAAATATATTCATTACAATTATTCACCAAGTATGGCATCTACACCTGCCAACACAGTTGTGATTTTACAATGATTAGGGTAAGTTCTGGGCACTGCATGGATAGCACACTGGGTGAATGATTACTAATTCTAAGTATTTTGAGGCAGGTCATTGAAGCCATTGCGGTGAGAGGCACAAATTCTAGACCTAAAACAATTCCCTGTATACTAAAATCTAGATTTGATACTTTCTCTTTAGCAGACCGAATGGGTTTTAAGAGAAGGAGCGGCTCAGTGAATAAAAACACTGACTCTGGCACTGAGTTTGAAGCAGGGAAACCTGGTTCAATTCCTGGTGGCGGCTCCTTGTGACCTTCGGCAAGTAACTTTATCTCCATGTGCCTCAGGCACCAAAAACGTAGATTGTATGTGCTATACAAGAACAAACAATTATTATTAATTATAATACCTTTTGGTAAGATTGTACATAGATGGTGCTAGACCTGAGTTTTCTTGTTCACATACTGTAGGTTTCTTAAACAAACAATGAACAAAACAAAATAGTCCTTGGCGCACTATCGGGTATAGAAACCTGACAGAAAATGAAGTCCCAAAAACTTGGTAGTGGGGATGATGAATAAGTCTGAAATCCGATCACACTTAAGTCCTTTAGGATAGCAGAACCAGATCTGAAATCATACAAGACAGAACAACCATTGCGCAGTATCTTCTGGTCAATCGTGATCTCCCCCACCGTTGCCAGCTACTTACTTAAAAATAGATAATAAAGGGCCTCAAAAGGTATCTTTAACTTCCTTCCCGGCTAGTTGTACATCTATGTGTTGTCAGGCGATGTAACCTCTCTTCAGATACACGCTCGCAACACCATACACCGGAATGTAAGGAAACATGAAGCACCAATGGTATGATACCGTAAAATTTAATAAAAATACTACAGGGCTAAACAACAGTACACTCACATGCCGTTAGTCCCTACATACAGGATACAACGTGCCGTCCGCTTGCGTGAGAGGGTGCCGGGGTGATGCAGATGGAGGCTGGAGTAAGCGTGAGTCCCCGCGACTCGGAGCGCCTTGTCCCCCTCTGATGATGTCACTGCTAATGCGCCCCTTCTCCTCCCCACACGTGTGCACGCTGTATCACGTCTAAAAAAAGTCCACCCTACGTCAGCAGTCACGAAACGCGCGTAGGCTGGAGTTTTTTTAGACGTGATACACCACCACAGAAATTAAACATGTCACACTGTATAATGATGCAGAGTACCTCAGTACATTTCCAGCAACAAAAAGCTCCTTGTTGGAAAATAAATCCGTTTTGCCCCACCTTGCAAATTGGGCAGTGTCAATAGGAGCAGTTAGGGAGGCACAGATCATAATGAGATATAATGGGAGGAGCGACTCAGTGAGTAAAGACACTGATTCAATTCCCTGTGTCTGCTCCTTGTGACCTTGGGCAAGTCACTTTATCTCCCTGTGCCTCAGGCACCAAAAACATAGATTGTAAGCTCTACCTGTGCCTGCAAAATGTCTCTGTAAAGCGCTGCGTACAATTAGCAGTGCTATACAAGAACATGCTATTATTATTATTATATCTCCCTGTGCCTCAGGCACCAAAAACATAGATTGTCAGCTCATCTGGGCAGGGACAGTGTCTGTAAAAATCCTGCAGTATGAGCTGCGTACCGTGCACTATACTGCAATTGTGAAGCGCTCCGAGTCCCATTGGGAGAAAAGTGCTATATTAAATAAAGTTATTATCTATCAAACTCTGCACCTCCACCTGTCGCTTTTTTTTTATCGTGTATTTGCATCAAACACATCTGCTAGAACAGAAGTGGTGTAAATGTGTCCACCAAACAATTTGGCTTCACCTGTGGCCCCCAACCACTGGCCAACCCAGTACCCCGCTCTACCTCTCTCCCCAGTGCAGGAATGGAAATGTTGCATCTTCCCAACTTCCTGAGCTGCCTTATTATGACAATGCATGGAAAAGTACTGTCCCACTGGCCCATGCTAATCACTAGTTTCTAGTGTTATGAGAGGAGTGGAACAGTATTCACCAGCGTGTCGGCATTAAGAAGCTGATTGGAGGGGGTATGTAGTAGCTCATACCCACGGCTGCAAAGTCCCTCCTGCCTGTGCACCATACAATATGTGTGGTTAATGGGCAGCCCTTTTGAAAGCTTATGCGCCACATATGCGGCCCATTACTGCTGTAATACAATATATCATTTATAATGTTGCATGCTTTCTGGGTGAAGGCCTCAATATGCATTTCTAGCAGGGCCCTCCAACTGGTGGGTCATGGGCCACATGATGCCCTAGAAGAGCCTTTTATTCTCTGCTTCTGCTACTAGTAGCTTAGGCCGCGCTTATAGTGCGCACGACGGCAACGGTGACGCAACGGATTACATCACCCGTCTCCGTCAGCGAAAGTTGATGTATTGGTTTATAGAGCGCCAACCGTGTGATGCTTTGTATAGGTCTTAAATAAGGCGGTATAATACAAAACTGGGTCAAGTGAATCAATAAACATTGGGAGAAGGAGGTCTCTGCCCCAAAGAACTTACAATCTAAGTGGTGTTCTGGTGTAGACTTGCAGAAACTGTTGGGAGTACATGGAAGAGCATGGCAAAGACTAAATATCTATTGAGTGGGAAATGTCATTTTCATAACATTGTAAAATTCATAAAATGATTTCCCCCGCACTTTTTGTCACATGGTAAATAAACAAACGACTTTTATAAACAACATACCGCAATAGTGTTAACAACCAATGGATTTGAGCCGCAGATACACCATGAGGTCTGGACTTTAGCCCTCTTATTTGCACTGTCGAGACCAATAACAAAGTCTGTAGTCCTAACCTCCCATTATAGTCTTTACAGATCAGCTAAAAACAGCACACAAAAAAGGTTAACTATTACTGCAAGCAGTGCTCTACTCTTCACCCTTTTTACCTTTTATTACTGCAAGCTGCTTAGTTTTTTGTTTTCCATTTTAGACTACTTCAGTGAAAAAAAGCCAATTAGCTCACAATAGGATTGTATAGGAAATTGGGAGGTAGGACGACATCATTAGTTACAAATTGAAATCGCATTTTAAAGTAGACAGTCTTAAAAGATCATTTTCTTTATGTGGTATAGTATATTATGGTATATTGGCATTAATATACTAGATAAAACTGTTACAATATGAAACCACGAATGTACGATAAATAAAATCCCCCAAAATGAACTAAACTTTTTCTTCCTAATACGCCTGCAAAATGTACACACGAGGTTAAAGAGCAAAAGACCCTTCCCCTAAGCATTTCAACAAACCTTTTTAAAAGCCTGAAATCAGATTAGAAGAAAAAAAATAATAATATGGTTTTATCAAACGTGCCTCGTTTCTTCTTATATCCCAGTTTTCTCGTTGTACAAGAAAATCATTACTGGCGCTTGTAGGCAACAAGAAAGTACAAATCCTACGTTAAACCAACGGGGAGATGGGTTTCATCTGGCCTTCCCATCATCACTTGAAGGATTGTTTTGTAGTTACATCATCAGGAAAGAAAATTACTATCCACCAAGGGGGACCCTCCCACCCCCCCTCCATAGAAAAAGAAAGTCACAGCTTTTAAATCCACGTCCTTGTGAGGAACAGCCATCACCATTTTAAAAAGTCAAGCGTAATCATAGCAACAACTTTTCTGGATTTAACAAAAAAAAACACGTCTGCAGCTCGTGTTATTCTTCGCTAGAAAATGATCTGAACGGGTCAGCTAATAACTCTCAATGACTTTATTATCAATAACAAGGGGCTGCTGTAACCCAAGCCTTCCGCACATTCTTGTGCAGCCCTGAACTGTGTAGACAAATGAAATATTTCACACAGTCTTGAACTTCAGATGGAGCCAAAATACATTAATAAACTTTCAAAGTTCTGGCTATCATTAAAGTACACTAGTCAGACACAAGCGTGTCTGCACAACAGAGCTCCTTATAAGGCAGTGCAATGACGTAATGCTCCATAGGCTTGGGACAAGCAAAGAGGCTATCTTTCATTGTTTGCTGTTACTGCTGGAATGCTCACATCTCTCATGCCTGGGAGAACTCAGTCTCTCCAAGAACTCAGTCCCTCTATGGGGCAGCAGCTACTGCAGGGGAGTTGTACAGTCGTTCAGCCCAAGGTAAGTTCTTCTCGTGCAAGGTGATGCTCTTCATCAGAACGGAGGAGGTTTAGAACTGTATTAGGCTCAATTTTATGTTACATAGCCAAGAAGGTTTTGCTGCATTTTTGAAAAGTAATACCACATTGCTTACGGCTGCGATTGTCTTGAAACACTGCTGCACTATGAAGGAGATTTTGAATGTTCATTTTAAAAGAAGGAATTGCTGAGTTACACACACTTTCCAACATGACTGCATAGGCTGCAATTGAATCCCTGGACAGAGTCCACAGTACTGAAGAGCGGAGATAGGGAACTGTATATACTGTATAGTACTATGTATGTCACAAAGGCAAATCTTGCTGTTTTATGAAGTTTTAAGCTGCAGAAGCAGTAGTAGTAGGCTAGAAATCTATTAAAAAACTCTGCTTGAAAAGAAGCAGAACATCCTAAAACAAGTAACGCCACTTAAGCTAAAGTACACAGGTACTACCAGCCTTTCTACCGACATGAAGACATGTACAGTACCATATGGGAAATAGAAGTTCCATTTTTGTTTTTCACATTTTAAATACACCCACAGGATTGGTGGTGGGGTCCTTCATGCACTGCCATGTAATACAGGCTGCTGCCCCAGGTGTGAAGAGGTTAAAGAGTATTAAGCATGTCTTTCTCCAAAGGGAATTCCTTCAGCATTCTTCAGTCACATGTTTTAAACCTTAGCATTTGCTTAAAAAAAAAGACAACTCAAAAGGTTTGTGTGTTGGTAATATATGATCAGTGTTTCCAAAGTTGACATTTCGTGATATGCTAGGAGAACGGAATTCAAAGACATATTGGTGGAAACATTGTTTTAACTATTAAAAACATTTGCTCGGACAGCTTACACGTGTGTGTGTGTGTGTGTGTGTGTGTGTGTGCGTGTGTGTGTGTGTGTGTGTGTGTGTGTACGTGTTTGTGTGTGTGGCTATTCTTTCACAGAGAATACATTTTGTAAGGATATGAAACTGACTCGGGTGGATATAACTAGACCTATTAGATCCTATTTAAATGAGGTAAATCAATAATCTCTTTTAATGCTATTGTTCCCGCAGAGACTAAACAAAACATTGCACACACAAATTAAACCTCCACCCGGAAAAAAAAGTAAACCTTGATGTTAAGTAAAAACAGGAAATCATAATTAGTAGACAACTTAATTTGTACGCAGTTCCTAACGAGGAAAAAGTGTATCCTGGTCCCAGCTCTCCAATCAATTATCCCTACAAATGAATCTGTTATACAGCGAAAAAATAGAGAAGACAGTTTTAATTGTTTTCAATTTGCTGTTCCTGTCGAGGTATTGTGCTGAAGGGCACCATTACAGGGTGAACCCGAACACTTTGTTTTCTAATGAATAATTAGTGTGCTGCATTAGAAATGATTTTATTAAGATGTCAAGTGTGCGTTTATATGACCACAAGCACTTCTGCAAAGATTAACAACATGAAAGAGAGCACAACAATGTTAAACTTGGCGATAAGAGCACAGTCCCAGACAGAATGCATGAGAACAAAGCCCCAACACCAAGCGCTCGCAATTCATTGTACCAAATAAAAAAAAATGAAAAAACAAATATATAATCACTTTTCAATTTGAGGAGCGCAGTCTCCCCAATTTACCAATTTGAAATAGCTGGTTAAGAAAAGGAAAAAAGACACTTGGCAATGCTACCCTGTACTGAACAGTGCGGTGACATAAATCCTAGGCAGCGAGCAGTGCAAGAGGGTCCTCCACTGCTCCTTCGTGATATACATTGGCGCTTTGGCTGTCGCGTTCACTATGCAGTTAGTGCATATCTCTTCTTTTGTTGGATAATATCATGTAACATAATGTAATTTAATGTGCTTTTCACTCAACACAACTGTGGAATTTTTTTTGTTTTTAAAATGCACTATTGCACCAAAATCAATGGTAGGCTCTATGATATAGTGCCCCTGTCTGCACTGTCACAGTTCAATGAATAACCCCATTGATGTGCCAAGTTATCTTTTTATGAATGACTTCTTTACAGTTTTTTTTTTTTAACATATAATTAAAACATTTGAAGACGGCATACTGTACTTGCTTTTGATTTTAGTAAAAGAAAACTGGCTTTTTTTTTTTTTTTTAAATGAAGGGAATTGCATTACATTAAATGCAAGAGCTTAATCAGGAGTGAATAACCAATTAAACGTGGGGTGCAACATACGTAGTTATATTTGGGGTATTAAAACAAAGTGCTATGGTTAAGAAGGGGAGTCATTTAGTCTCTTCCCGGTTTGAGAAGGAAACAATGCACAGATTCCCTCAGCACTGATTCCTTCAGGGTTAAAGCATGGATCGCAGAGTGTTTCTGCATGAAGTTATGGGAAGTAGGACAAAATACCTCCATCTGCCCTGCAGCTACACCGAGTCATTGACAAAGTGATCTAGTTTCCATTAAAACGGGTTAAAGCAATTCTAAAAGGCAGGTTACAGGAATGTCTATTTGCTGCTTCGATACCCTAGGAACCATCTGTACCAGAAACAAGACTGCAGCCAACCGGTTGCGTATCATAACATCCTTCAAAGCTGTACCAGCTGTACTTCAGATGGTCTGGCAAGGACTTTGTTAAGGGAAACACTTTCTAATTTGTACTTCCAGATTCCCATGTACAGCGTTTTAAGCTGTGCAGAATTCATCAGCTGGGCGGACCTCTTTGAAATATTACAGAGCTTCAGTATCAGAGGGGGGGCGGGGGGGAGTCGGGCAGAGAATTCTAAAAACAGTCACATTCTTCAGGGAGGAGGAGCAGCCTTCAAGGGGTTAAGATTGATGCTCATTTCTAAAGACACCGGGTACAGCAAATTCCTTGTGACCTTGGCATTTTGAGCCTTTTTTTTTTTTTAATTAAGAGTTGCTCTGTTATATGACTTCCCTTGAATGGGCTGTAAGGTGTCTTATAGAATTGCAGTGCATAATAAATAAGGGTCTTTATCTTTTCCTGCCAAAGGATTTAAAAGTAGAAGAACTGCAGGCGCTTCATTATTATACGCTTTACGGTCGTACTATTTTGCAAATGTTTTACAGAAGTTTGCCAAATGTTTTGCTTAAGGCTTACATTAGTTTCCTGTTACTGCTTACTAAAAATAGATCTCTCGTTAGAAACACGAAAATTACAAGAAGCACATATTCACTGTAATAAGTATTTGCCCTACTACAGATACACTTAATTGAAATGATGGAGTACAGAGCTTTCAAAATCCCACAACTCCCTTCACATCCACACATGGAAAGCTCTGTACTCATCTATGAAAAACTCTCCCGTTGTCCATTGTACGTTCTCAGTTAGTGGGCATTGTACACCTGCACCGCTGCTTTAGCATGTTTTTACTTTGTATAGATCAAGAAAAGCCATTATCCAGCGGACAGAACTTCCGTGATGATATTATGAGTATGTCAGGTGACAAAGAGCCTGTAACATATTGCACTGCAGTGTCAAACTCTTTTGTCATAGGTTAGGTTGCTATATTATGTTAGCACTGTGTGTCCACTTGTTTATAGTAGAATAAAAACGAAAACGTATTTGGTTTACTTTAACATTACACTACTTCCTATAATAATATGTTCTTTTGCAAATCCAATGGCCCAATGCTTTGCGGCCTAAATAACCTACTAATGTCTGCAGGATGAATAAGGCCTCGGACATGGTCAAAAAGACCGTGCTGAGCCGCGCTGAGGGGAAACATTATCCCTATCAGCGCGGCTTTAGACGGCGCTTCCGCAGGCGTGCGGAGGCGTGTGGAATTTTAGCCGACAACCCAATTTTAGTTTTCCCGCTGAGGGAAGCGCAGGGCCGGTCACGTGACTGCCAGAAGCCAATGGCAGTCCGTGACGTCGGCGCCGTGACGTGGCGCGCTACACCCGCCTCCCGCCCGACACACAAGCACGCGCGCTGACGCTCATGCAGGGACACGAAAAAGCCCCAGCTTGAGCAGGAGAGCATGAGCGTCAGCGCTGCTCAGCGCTCTTCCCTTTACCATGCCTGCGGCCTAATGATGAAAATAAATGTTAATGTCTGACTGTCCTGGATGGTAATAAATAAAGTAGAACCACAGTTATGTAATTGAAAAAAAAAACAATGATCTAATAGCATTAGGTGTTATCCGTCTTTGCGTATATAGCGTGAGCAAACTTGAGTAGCAGTGGAAACAGACACTATCAGTGGTGGAAGGAGCTAGTACTTAGTATATTGACGAGTGAAAGCGTTGTTAAGTGATTTGTATTGAATGAAAGGGCTTGTGACACTAAAGGGTTATCTACTACAGTTGTTTGTTAATGGTATTTACAGATAAAGTAAAGCTGAAGACACTCATGTTAAGATAAACAGTGTGCAGCTCAGGGTTAGGATATTTTAAGGGAAACCGATACTGTATAATGCAGGTGGCACTTTGGTGAATATACATTTCAATGACACGCGACTTATAATGAAATGACAATCAAAAAAGAAATTGGGTGAGACTATTTAAGTCTGATCAAGCAGACTGGCTTTTGCAGGCCAGCCAACCAGGAAACATTCATCTGGTTACCTGTTCTTCCCTGCCTAGGGTAAGGGCTAGCCACAAAATAATGCATTAATCAGAAGTTACAGAAACCATTCCTTATACCCTGAATTTGGGAAAATAACTGATTTTGAAGTGGGGACTCATTTGAGAGTAGGACTGTGGACGTTACATACAGTATATACATGATCTGTATACCAACTGTATCTTATAGAGCCTTATTATTTACCGTGAGAGCAACAACAAATATAGAAAGAAACTACCACATTCTGTAAAGCTGGGAAATGCTCTGCTGAGGGGGTTTGATCTCAAAAGACAAGGGGCATTATTTTAGCTGAAGCACTGATGTGTCAGATGTGAAATGTAAAAACCTTTGTGCACCGAGTTTTATTTCTTGATTCATGAAGCATGGTTTAGATGCTTTGTATGAAAAATTAAAAATAACAAAACTTGTTTCCTTAAGAGAGCATCACCTTTCCTAAGTTATGGTTAGCGAACATGCAATCTAAGGCTGCGGCCAGGGTGGCGCTGAGCGGGCGGGCGCTCTCACGCTGGCTGCGATGAAACACATTGCAGCATTTGCCTCTCGCTGGCGCGTCACGTGAGCGGTTCGCCCAATGCACCGCGGGGCGAACCAGCTTTGTGACGTCATGGCCGTGCCCCCCGACACACCCCCACCCCCGCGCGCACCTAGACGGCCACAGTTCTCCCGGCCGAGCAGGGAGCGTGATGTCACCGCGCAAAAGCTCCCTGTTTGGCCACAGCCTAATGTTAGTTGCTTAACTGAGTGGCCAAAAGTTCTATATACAGATGTAGCAGACGTTATTGCACCAGTTAAAGCAAAGAGATGCGTTAACGCAGGGGTGGGGCAACGCCAGTCCTCGAGGGTCATCAACAGGTCAGGTTTTAAGGCTATCCCTGATCCAGCACAGGTGGCTCAATCAGTGGCTCAGTCAAAGACTGACTGAGCCACCTGTGCTGAATTGGGTAAATCCTTAAAACCTGACCTG